>NC_081191.1:63500321-63772821 GCF_902713425.1 Acipenser ruthenus | reverse complement strand
ACAAATAATTATAACTGGCCCCTTTTTATCTCTAAAAATGTCAGTTAGTAACAGGTCTTGTTCATTACTTAAGTAAATCATTCCACACTTTAAAGTAAAACGCTAATAAAAAATACTGCAACAAGGGCAACGTTGGGAAACATTGTGAATACACTGAAAAACATGAAATATAATAGGCTACGAATCCATTACAATTCAACAAAATATTGTTTGTAAGTTGCCCTTTGTATTTAAAAATATATGTAACAATAATACTGTTTACTATGTAATATATTTTACAATATGCCAATATGTTATATAGAAGATAAGTAAAGTTTACACTATAGCTTACTCAAACTGATTTATTTTGAAAGTTCAGGATGACAATATATCCTTCTAGCGAAAGTGTTGGTTTTAGCTTCATCGCATGTGGATGTCCTATATATAAATGTACATCGAGGAAACTTGATGAAACTAACCGATAAAAAAACTACACCCAATAGCCAGACGCTGCTGTTCCAATATATTCGTAAGGGACTAATTGAAAGGTGCTGGTTGGGCATTTTGGGCTACTGAGATCTAGTCAATGTAGTACACTGTGTATAAACGAACAGTTAGTTGTAGATAGGCGCTGTTAGTAGAGGTCAGTGTTGCGGATCAGGTGAGCTGAAAGTGAATGGTGTTGTTTAACTTTAACAGAACTGAGGTAAGACAATCCTGAAGACCAGCCTCCTCCCTAAACATAAAACTGCCAATCGTTATCTGTGCTCATTACACACTTTCCATCTGCGGTAGAACGATCTCAGAGCGGAGGCAGAGCTAAAAGTGAAATGCACTTACAACGAATCAAGGTGAACTTAGAATACTATGTGTGTCATGTGTTTGTTTTTAATATATCGGATTATGTTTCTTTACTTGTTTAAAGTCCATCATTGCGTCTATCTTATCTACAATATATTGTGCATCATTCAATTTATCAAGTCTTTCTTCTCTGTCTTTTTTTTTTTTAATCATAAAATGAGTCCTACACAGTAACCACCTAAAGTAATACGATTGTTTGGTTGTTGCAGGTTTCGCTACAGTAGAAACGGATCATCGTAAATATACTGTCGTCATTTAGTTAACGACAAAATGTCAAAATCTGCAGATCAGTTTGACGAGTCTGATTGTGTTTGTTCCTTTGGGATGAAACTTACCTGGGATATCAACGACCCAAAATTGCCACAGGTAAATCCTTTTTAAATACAAATTGTACTTAATAAACTTGATAATTATATATAAATACTTACAGGTGCACGTACATGCATATTGGATTAGCAGTACTTAAAATCAAGGCGCCATACACTGTAAAGCGAATATTTAAGAATGAAATATAAATCTCAAGACTCCGTTTTTAAAGAAATACACGTATTTAAGTATTTTGTACTGTATGCTTTTATATGTTCTCATTTAATTTAAACTCAGTTACAGGCGTTGTTTTTAATTAGTAAACACTTTCTGTTTTACAAAAGGCTAACACCTATGTAGCATTTCGACAATAATTTATACATCAAGAATTATATTTAAAAAACGGGTTATGTGGCATTATCAATGGTTTTTTCAAAATTGTTGAAGTAAATCTGGAAATATTTATATTTTCTTGTAGATGGTTTTGAGCAACAGTGCATTCATTGTAAACCTCGTTCTACAGACAACAGCCGTCAATTTAAGATTAGACAATATTCAAAAGAAGAAAAAAAAATGAAGTAAGCTAACTCATCCCTTAGATTTAAAAAAGTATTACACACAAACATATACATAAAGAATATAGAGTGCCTTAGCATTTTTTATTTAATATGAAAATTAAATAGCACTCTTTTGCAACAGAAAACGTCACTGAAAAGAAGCAATAGGCCTACTTGCATTCTGTAAATCGAATGTTAAAGAAACAAATCGTAGGCATCATAATAGAAACTCGTACAGTAGCCTATTTATACCTATTACTTTACAATGTAAATGTAAAATGGGTTTGTGTCCGTCCAAAACAAAAACAGCATTATTATTATTATTATTATTATTATTATTATTATTATTATTATTATTATTATTATTATTATTAATAATAATAATAATAATAATAATAATAATAATAATAATAATAATAATAATAATAATAATAAAATGTGTTTACAATCTGTTCCACAAGAATAAGGTTTATCAAGTTCTGTCTAAAAGCAAAAAACACATTTATGTAAAGGTTGATCCACTTGATTATTTGGAGTTTCGTGTAAGTTTAAATACGTTGCAAACAAAAAAAAGGACAAAACACCATGTTCTCCATTACGGGAGCATAAATCCAAATATATTTGTATAGGTAAAGTGACCAGACGTCCCGTTCTGGACGGAACAGTCCCACCTTTGGAACACTGCAGGTCCCAGTGTCCCCAGAACTCTTCTTGGGACGCTCATTTCGCCCCGTTTTCTTTCCTGAGCATCGCCGTGCCGGTAACAGACTATTGTATTTTATTGTATTTTCATGCAGTCTACTACCATATATAACGTATAGCAATACCAAGAGGAATGTTGAACGACCAGTAGCGTTATAACGCGTATATACAGCGCCGAGCAAATCTGGTGAATTACTGAAGAGTCAACATTAATATTTGCACCCAATCACAGAGAATTGCGGGTGGGTTTATCCACTGACTGTTGCTAAAGCGAACTGGCGGTTGTCCTCCTTTGAATCATCACTCTCGCTGCCTGAAGAGGTTAGATTAGGATAGTCTAACATTAAGTGATCATACAGGTACCATTGCATTGCGTTGAAATTATTCTCTTCATCCATATGTTTGTATATCTGCGCGCAAACGACTTTGCTTCGTGTGATATTAGATCAAACATTGCCAGTGAAAATTCAAACTCTATATAGATCTTCCCCATAGCTTGGAATTTGGAAGTTATTCACAATGTTTCCATACTGTTCCACTTTAAGGACTTAAACATCTGGTCACCTTATTTCTAGGACATCAAACAATATGACGCTTTTCAAGAATGGACAGATGGGTATGTACGGTACATCTACAGCGCGGAGGATAAGAATGCGCAGAGGCATCTAAGCGGATGGGCCATGCGAAACACCAATAATCACAACTGCCAGATCCTCAAGAAGTCCTGTCTCGGGGTGGTCATCTGCAACAGGAACTGCTCATTACAGGATGGCACCAAAATTCAGCTCAGACCGGCGATTTGTGACAAGGCACGGCAGAAACAGCAAAGTGAGTAACGTTTCTCAAACCTATCTTGTCCAGGCTATGTTTACAACGGATAATATTTAGATAACATTTACCACAAACTTGTCTGTGGCCTGGCATCATTCTATGTAATTGAGGTGGAGCTATGATAAAATTGTAGTTCAATGAAAGTAAAAATTAAAATACATTTGGGACATACATAGCAAAAATATCAAAACTTACTGTTAATTGTAGGGCATATAGCAAAGCAAAATAGCACAGCATGCTTTCTTAAAACAAAAAATATAGGTAGCCTATAACTCAGTTCAACAATGTGATGAGTAGGCCTAGTATATGTAGGGCCTATACATGATTTAGGTAGCACACAGTTTTTGCCTCTCAGGCTGATCTCCTGCCCACTACTGAAGTTTTCTTTGAAATCTTTTGCTTTAACACGTAGACCCACTGTTTGTGGTTTTTGTATGGTGTAGCCTATCCCATAGTACATGGTTTGAATCCTATCTCAGAGCAAGAGTGACATTGAACCATCAACAATGGGTTTATACATGTGCTGTTTTTACCATTGTTACCGTATGGTGTCTTTTAAAAACTCAGTAAAGTACTACCTATTGCAAAAGCAGACATCATAGGTCTGATTTGGCGGAAGATTTCTCGTGAGGTTCATTAGTATGTAGTCATTGACAGATAACAAAAAATGAAATAAATACAAATAAATACAAAAACGTGTGCGTGAACTCTCACCGTTACAAATCATGTACAAAGAATACAATTTAGTTTTAACTTCCATTTCGGGTACATGATTGTACTATTACCACTGTTAAGGCGTGGCTTTATTCCTGGTCGATTGCATTTCAAAACTATATTAAAATATTGTATACATTTATGGAAATAGCCTAAAGCTAACATTAAATCAGTACATAATTACCTTTAAAGATTTTACAAACAAATGTTTACAAACTGAGTGTTTAATGTAACACGTTCCTTGAATTGCTGGTGAACATTTATTAAAACTGCAAGTGTTTTTTTTTTGTATTAACTCTGTTAAATTGTATAAAATAATCACAATTTACTAAATCCCAGGAATATACAATAACATTAGTTTATGGAAATAAAAAGGTAGGCCTTCGCGACCATGTTTAACTTGGAATTAATATGGTTCTTTGTTTTTATCCACAAAATAAAATGATTTCTACGTTATTTTGTATATTTAATTAATTTGCTAAACACTGTATAGCCTACATACTAGCTTCTATATTATTATTTGTAATACAAGTTTGAATACAACGTTGTTTGTGTTTTAGTTTGATTTTCACTAACGTGTATATCATTTTATATTGCTGTGAGGTTTATGACTATTTACCACGTGTATTTGCATGCTAATTGTTAATTGTAATAGAAAAAGATCAACATTAACATCTAGTTAAAGTATATCCTACATCTTTCCATTACAGAAAAACTGTGCCCCAGCTGTAATTCTCCGTTAGAGCTTGTGCCTTGTCGGGGACACAGTGGATACCCAGTGACTAACTTTTGGAGAATAGATGGCAAATCCTTATATTTCCAGGTGAGTTATTTATTATTATTATTATTATTATTATTATTATTATTATTATTATTATTATTATTATTATTATTATGAATACTACTACTACTACTACTACTTCACCGACTCGGACGCCGCAGGCCCTTTCTGTGATCAGTCTGAGTCAGTGTTTCACTTTTTCTTTCTGTGTGCCAGACTGCAGCCATTCTTCCTGCTGTTGAAGAATCTCCGACTACAGTTCTGGTTGCATTTTTCTCCCTCCTTATTTTTGGGCATCCTGTTCATGGCTCCACTAAGACGAGATACCACCTGGTGAATCTGCACCTGGCTGTTGCTAGACTGGCTACCTACAAGACCAGGAAGAAATAAGATCACTGGGGAGGGTCTCTCTGACTACGGAGCCATGTTCAGGAGCCATGTTAATGGCATGTTCTGTACCCCCCCCCCCCCCCCCCCCACACACTGTTTCATTTACAGTCTTTTTGACTGGTTTTTCATTTTAATTTTGTTAAATGTTCATCTATTTAGCAATCTCTTTGAGGATGTAATTTGAATTTTTTCTCTAGCCGTCAAGTGACGGCTGGAGTAGTCCCAACTTGGACATTTAAAGAGGACTACTATTGCTACTACTAGAGGAAATAGGTCTCTGGAGTGTTTAACAGATTTTATGGAGAATTAACAAAAAGTAGGGGTAACAAGTTTGTTCCAATTTGTATGTGTTTTTCCCTAGAATGTCACTTTTATGATACTTCAACTTTTTTTTTTTTTGGTTAGGTAATAATTTGCCATCATGCCCAACATTATTTCATTCATTCACTCAAATAATTAACTTAAGTAAAAAGCCTTTGCATATTTGTTGCTCGTTATTTGCTCATTTTGTAAGTTTTTTGTGAATGAATATAATCACTTGTTAATGTTACAAAACCAGCAAGAAACGATACAAGAATAATAAAAGATACCTTTTATTATTCCCTAAGAACTGAATTCATGATTCTGTCATTATTGCAGGCTAAAGGGGTCCATGACCACCCTCGACCAGAAAGCAAATCAGAGACAGAGGCTAGAAGGAGTGCTGTTAAAAGAAGAATGTCATCTCCTAATTTCTCCCAGAAGAAGAGACTAATGGAAACAGAGGTATCTATTAAAATAAATATAGGGTACTATATTAAGGAAGAAACATATGTACAGTAGCCCTATTATGGCAACTACTGGGACTTTGAGTGTTTGATGATACTAATTGAGGAATACATTGAATAAGCAATCTGATTAAAGCTGCATCCACACTGGACGCGAGTGAAGTCACTGAATGTCAATTCACACAACGATCCAAAAGACTGGAAATAAATACATGACCCCGTCCATGCATTCCTATTGGACACACTAGAGATGGGCTGTCCCATTACAAAACAGGTCTTGTTTTAATAAAAGGTTACCACCCTGACCTCCAGCAACTCCTTTGTAAAATAAAGGTTGGACTTGTAAAATCTATAAATCAGAGTTATTGAACATCCCTATATATCCCACAATTTTATTGTTATCATTATTGTTAATAGCAATTGTATGGATGTAGTCGTAGTATATATATATATATATTTTTTTCGTGGTACCAGTAGTAGTAGTAGTCTGATTTGAAGCCCGGTACATAGTAGTATAGTTGAACTGATATTTTCAACAAAACAATTTTATTGTTATACATTTATATATGCAACTTCCTGCACTCTCAGTTGTGTTTCTTTACAAATTCCTTTAATCCTTTTTGTTTATTAACTTTAAGTATTTTAAAGTGCCAACATTATTATTATTATTATTATTATTATTATTATTATTATTATTATTATTATTATTATTATTATTATTATTATTATTATAATATGTGTTATTATGCACAGGTCACCACTTACTTTGTATTATTATTTATTGTATTTAGTTTTTCCTTTTAAAACACTCCAGTGAACTTGGCAGAAAATGCTTTATAAATATGGCTGGTAATCTTCAGAACTTTGTATGAGCTTGATAATGTTGTCGCTTAGAATACAAACGTGTTGCTGCCTTTTTTTACAATGTATACAATAGTAAGACCTCGATAATATTTTTGTTTGTTTGGTGAATCTCCACAAAACTTTGATGTATGCATATGTAAATACCTTCTTTTTGTCACGGATTTATGGCACAGAACAATTTAGTGAACAAAACGTTATTTACCATAAAAACAAACAAACAAACCCCCCCAAATCCAAAATTAGGTCACATGTTCAAGTTGTGTGAATATGGGACCTTTTTTGTGTCATTTTTAAAAGCCAGCAAAAGTGCACATTTTTCATTTAAACATGATATGTAGACAGCATGTATGCTCCGGTTTATTTTTGCTTATTAATTAACCCATTTTTATGCAACAAGCATAATCGGAAAGAAAATGTCTTGGTGCTGCTAAATGCATCACCTGAAAGGCATCCAGACATTGTCTTTCTTCTGGATTTCATTGTAGTAGTTCAATTTGCAATCATATACTGGATACTGCTGCACCTCATAAAATAACTTTTCTGCTTTGAGACGTGACTTGTTTTGAGGCGTGACGTGTTTTGAGGCATGTGTGTGACGTGTGTCAAGGGTGTTAACCTTGCTTCTGATTGGTCAGTTTCATTACAGTCACGCGACGAAAAAAAAAAAAATAGAAACCAGTTCTATTTTAGCGAAGCGAAATTTTCTCAAAGCGACGTCGCTCGCATCGCTCGCTGCTGGTGTGGATACCCCCATTTGACTGCAGTGACTCGCGCCGCTCACATCGCTCGCATCCAGTGTGGATGCAGCTTAACACTTACAAATAAATTATGTATTTCATAATGTAACTAGCATGTAATGTAGTCATTTTTTAACACTCGATATATATATGCAAGAAACATTTATGTAACAGGTTATTTCTATGTGGCATATATCTTAAATATATTATTCATGTACAAACAGAAGACAAATTGTACTATTTAGATATTTTTTATATATTTTAAACAGCAAATGTATTAAGAATACCACTATATTAAGAAATATCCATGGATAATATAAGCTTTGTCACCCTCGTGAGATCCCCTCCCAGGCAGTATTCCTATTTACAAAATGCTTACTCAAGGTCTCTTTCTTCCATTTTTTCCAGGCGGGTAGATACCATGACAGTGGTGGCCATTACCCCAATGTCCATCATTTATCCTGCATGGATGGCCCTGAAAGGTACAGCATCATTGCAGAATCCAACTTCCCAATACAGCCCCAGCACTATCCTCCTTTTCAAAACACAGAGCCCTACAAACTTGCCTATGACTCACCAAGCAGTGCAGTGGAGGCCACATCCTCACTCCAGAAGGCTTCCAACCACAGAATCTACATGACACGGCCACCATGTGGCTATGAGTTTAGCATGCCTGGCTGCCTAGGGTCTGGTTCTTACACAGCTCTTTATAAAGACTCCGGCAATCCACAGCCCGAGCCAGATTCAAGCAAAGTGTGTATGCAGCTCGGTGGATCTCAACATAACCTGAGCCCATTGAACATTCATGAAAGGAACTATGATACCCCAAGCAAGCACCATGGATGGAAGCAGATATTGGGCAAAGGTGGATATGGTGAAAGGAGTGAATATGGACAAATTCCAGCCAATACTAATCACCATTACTATAATGGGGAATACCCTTGTAGATATGGTGGACCTGCCCCGGCTAATACCCCAGCTTTGCAGACAATTATAACTACTACCACCAAGGTGTCTTACCAGCCTTGCAAACCATCAGTGGTCAAGTACAATGATAACCTTTATGATGTCAAAACCCTTCAGAACTGTAACTCTTTGTTGGAAAACGGATCTGCAACATCATATCCAGAAATAAAGGTCCCAGAAGATACAGGAGTAATCAAATCAGCTTTAACATATCAACCAGAAACACTGTCTACTAAAACAGAAAGAGCAGAGAGTCTGGAGAACTACAGATACGGAAACTATTCATCCAGCAATTACCCTGAACGCATAGCACATCCGTTCAGATATGAAAATGGGGAATACGGAAATTAAAATATTTAAATGAAAAAAGAAAGAAAAAATAATATGATGGATTTTAGTCCCTTTAGAGACAGGTTCTTTGTTGGGTCTATGCTTAATAAGTAAACCTTAAACAAATATATTGTTTAGCAAAAATGATTCTGAAGGCAAATGTTGTTATGGCCTGCTTTTATCAACTGTTGTAAAAGTGTGAGAAGTTATTTATATACAGCCGGTGTTGATAAAACAAAATGTTTTATGTGTATTTCATTGCGTAACAAACTGTATGCAGAAATACAGGCATGTTTTAGGTTAGACTTGCAAAGCACTTGTTCCCCTAATAGTTTATGGGAATTCAACAATTATGGCTGGTTCGCAGACCCCACTAAGCTCAAATTTTGGACTGATGTTGGACTGATGTTACCTAAAACCACCTTAATAAGGTAATCCAAGATTTGTTCTAATCGGGGTTTGTGACACCTTCAGTAAGGCAGTCCAAGATTACAGTACTGGTAGTTCTGATTAGGGTTTGAGAAACCAGCCGGGAAAGTGCTGCAATGAAAGAAAGGTACTAGAGCAAATGGCAGCTATTTTTATAAAATGTTTAGTTAATTATTATTATTTAATACTTTGTTATATTTGCATCATTTGTCTTAAAATAAGCCACATAAAAGTGAAATTAAAAAAGGTTCCACTAATACATATTTCCTTTTATCATCTTAAATTATCATTACTGTTGCAGTCTCCTGTAATATTCAAGATGTATATACATGTTTAATAATGCTTATTAAAATTGTATCTTTTTGCATACTGGATTGTTAAAGGCTTTATTTAACATATTATATAATTAAGCACCGTTGCCAAAATTATACACTGTGTTAAAAAAAAAAAAGATTTATCAAAGATCATTACCACTAGCCATCTTTTCCTAGAATAGGTTAATTTTAAACAAATTCTAAAATTCTAGTCATTAAGCTTTATAGACCCTAGACAATCATAATCTTAATAAATAATGCATATACTGTATATATATATATATATATATATATATATATATATATATATATATATATATATATATATATATATATATATTATTATTATTATTTATTTCTTAGCAGACGCCCTTATCCAGGGCGACTTACAATTGTTACAAGATATCACATTATTTTTACATACAATTACATTATTTTGTACACATTATTATTGCATACAATTACCCATTTGTACAGTTGGGTTTTTACTGGAGCAATCTAGGTAAAGTACCTTGCTCAAGGGTACAGCAGCAGTGTCTTCCACCTGGGATTGAACCCACGACCCTCTGGTCAAGAGTCCAGAGTCCTAACCACTACTCCACACTGCTATAGTAAGAACTGTATACTAAACATAATAAAGTTTGTGTTGCTAATTTGACATCATCCAAAAACCAGTAAAACCTAAAACATATACCGTACACAGAAAAGGTAAGGTAATTTGTTTTAATACCCCTGAAAGGTCAATTACCAGTATCTTCTGAAGCACACAATTCTTTATTGCTATCGTATCTGCATTCACATATTGTACTGGTAATTGTATTTGTTCTGCCTTTAATCAATGCATCCAAAAGTAGAGTTGCATTCTGCTCTGCAAATCTTGGCCTGAGCAGTAAATTTTAACAATATTAGAAATGTATTTCAAAACATTTATACAAGAAAAACCTTATTTCATTTGGAGATTATGTATTTCCAAATAAATAATTCTGATTCTAGTTTATACCACCAGAAATATGACCATTACATCCATGCACTACCAATGGGAATAATGAAATGAGTATAAAAAGAAATATAAGAAAAGTATTTTCAAAACCTTAGTAACAACACCTTTAACAAGGGAAAGTTCCACTAAACTGTGATGATGGGAGTAGGGAAAATCCATTTTCAATTACCTTTTCACTGTTCTCCTGATCATCTGTTATTGAATGTAGTTAATGTGTTTTTTAAGGGTGGTGCCCTGTGCCTAACAAATGCAATAGCCCTTCGCTGTGTTGTGGTTGCTAGGCAATCATGGAATATATGTAAAAGTATGACAGCGTCTCAGGTTATGGAATATCATGACTGCAACTTTCTTTTAGAACACTTTAAAGGACCCTTTTGATAGAAAAACATTAAAATATAATTCAAATTAAAATATCTTTTTATCAACAATGTATGGCCCGCATTTGTGCTCATGATCTATGTTATGGAGTCCGCATTTTTTAATTGTATCGGACCTGCAGACCACTTAATTGAATCCCTAAAATAATGCCAACATGTGATTTCCGAAGCCATTCCATTTGTTAAATAAATAAAAATGCAGCTCCCTTTACCTAAATGAAATTTGTTGCTGCCCACTGACCCCCCCCCCCCCCCACAAATACCGTTTTACATCCCATGTGCTCGCAGTTCAGAGGGAAGGCGATTGCTGATAAACCAGTTCTTGTTTCGCTGCAGTGATTGGCTGCATATTAAAATGGTCTGAAAGTTGTTGGATTAAGAAAGAAAAAAAAAATGTTTTTGTGATCAGAGCCCATCCAGTTCCATTTTTCCTGGGTTACCTTTACAAATTAAGACAAGGTCGAAGGGGTGTTTAATAACAACAAGGGTAGGGCTGGAGAGGGTAAAGATGGGGATGGTCGGGTTACTGGAAACACAAGATATATTGTTAAGCGGCTTTATCTACATGTTTTTATACACTGGTATGTGAATTTACAATGACGCTTTGCACCTTTGACTTTTAACGGCAAGCTTTCATTTGTTCTCATCACCATTAGACCAAGACAGACAGATTTGCTTATGTGGTTTGCTGGGTGTATTAAAACCACCAACAAAAGACGTGACTATATATAGACCTGGGGAAAAAAAAGCTTTAGAGAAAAGATGCATTCAAGAAGTTTGGGCATTACCAATGAGATCTTTGAGACACAGAGTGTACCAGGGATTGAAAACCAGGATGATTTAAAAGAAACAGAGATCCAGAATCAGCTGATGGAAAGAGTAGTTGATCAGGATGGATATACTAAGGATAATGAAGGGTGTGGAAGTGAGGATGATAATAGAGAGCACATAGGGGGGAAAAGAGACTGCCGAAAGCTTTAAAAGTTTGTAAATAATCAGAAGCGCACGAAGCAGACAATATAATTCTGGAGAGATTAGGCAATTTAAATTGCAGAGCGGCCACACAACAATATTAAAGGGACATGTCAAAAGAACTGTGCACTTCACCCCTAAATTTTGATGAACAAATCAAGATTCATAAGACCTTTTGGGGCCTTAGCAACCAGAAATGAAGACCCACAGCATGCAGCAGAACTCTTTTTTTTATTATCTCCCAAAGAACTTAAAAGGAGTTCAAGCCTGAAAGTCATTCTTCCTCAAAACTTTGGATGTTTCTGATTACAGGGCCGACATCAGGGGGGTGCATGGGACGCAACTGCACCCAGGACCAGCCTTTAGGGAGCTCAGCCCTGAGCCCATTTCTTTTTTTTTTCTGAGCACACTTGAATGACTAGATGTAAAAAATATATAGGTGCCAACTACTCCACTGGGATTAGAAAAAATAAAAATATAAATAAAACTGTAGCAAGGTAGTATTGGCGGACTGTCAATCAAAACACAAATTCGCAAATCACAGTTGACATCTATCTGGAGGCGGGACGCAGAGCGAGCTCTCTGGCAGTAGGTCAGTGTTGAGGACATGTGATTGGTCTGCTGGGAGATGTGATACTAAAGCTGTCATTTCGTGAGCCCAAGCAGAATGAACAGAACTGGACAACCTGATTTGGCAAAACTGTTCCATCTTCCTGCCGTGGAACATGTTGTGCTTGTTTGGTCGAAAGTACCACAAAGTCTCCCAAATATCCCAATATTGTTCACGATTAATGCAAGTAGAGGTGCAACACCGTAATAATAGATCGTAGATCAAATTTCCGTTCTTTATTATTTTAAGTTAAAAACAGATCTGCGTTGTTAAAAACAGCTGGGTGCCGAAACCCAGACATTGGGCTCTGTGAATACTAGTGCACAGTTGAAATTAGGCGTATAAATAGTTGTTTCATGTTGAGTCAAGCAGTGTGCTTAAATTATAAATTTACTTATGTCAAGTGATTGATGTGTTTAGTAGGGTAGGGTCTGTATTTCAATTTAATATCGGTATTTAAAATATATCTAGAGTTTCTGTTTTTGTTTTCTGGCAGATGTACCTGCCTTTAAATATTGTAATGGTTTTTGAACGTTTTTAAGTGAAACAAAACTCAGGGAGACCAAAAGGGATTCCAAACTACAACCAGTTTATTTTTAGTTCGCAACTGTTTGTAATACACTCCTATTCTAGTTTCTCTTCAATCATCTCCACACTCTCCGGTATCTTCTTTTCTCTCAACCACGCTCACTCTATCTCTCTTATACTCCACATGCTCTCTCTCTCTCTCTCTCTCTCTCTCTCTCTCTCTCTCTCTCTCTCTCTCTCTCTCTCCTGCACAGTTTCACAGCAACCACTCTAGTTGAAGTCTGCGTGGTTTGTTAATTACAGCTGATGTTTCTCTGCACTTGTTGATTATGCTTTGAATACCTCACCTTGAAAATCAAGTGATGTGAGCTATTTCACTCAATGTTTTTCCTTCTTTATGCAAGTCAAGGTTATTGTAATAGTAGAAAACCACAGCACTTTTAGGAGCCTATGGCTACACCAGGTGTTGGCTGCAATGCAGAGTATGAGGCCCCTATGTTACCTTCTGTAGACTAACAAACTCCAGTAGGAAATTATCATCACTGTCGGGAGGAATCAAAAAGTGCCTTAGCAATGAACCACCACAAATGAGCATTAAATTTCAGTGCTTCGTTCTTTCTTTCTTCTCTCTGATCAGCAATAAATGTACAGATAAAGCCATGATAAGGAAAGAAAGCATTGCACAATCAAATTGTGTTGACCTGAGCAGATCCAAACAAACTAAGATTAACAACTCATTCCTATGTGGGCTCATCACTAGAGAAAGACAACAAAAAATAAATAATAATCAATCAGCAGGAAAGGTATCTTCAAAGGAAAGATATTCATATGTTTACAGAATATATTGCAAGCCTGTAATGAAGCCGCAAAGACACAACGAGGTGGGTGTACGATTGAATAGGGGCCTGTTCGTTTTTGCAGAAGAAAACTACAAAGCACAAGAGGAATAATACATGTGATTCAGTTGGTAGTCTAATTCACATGAACACCTCTGTGTTTAGTTATGTGAGCCATTTAAAACCTATCATGGCATAGTCTGTATCTTTGCTCTTTTGTTTGGAGACCTTTATATGTTGTCCAGGATTTGAGTTTTATTTCTTCTTATAGACAATCACAACCGTTCTAATCAATCAGATTGTTTTCTTTCAGTGGATTATGTCTCCATACACTACTGTTTTTTAATTTTATTTTAGTAGTATATGACATAGAACAAGAAAGTGTGTTTTACTAACATGGCAAAAGTACTGGGTGGGTGGTTTGGGTATTTGTGGGGAATGGTTTGTTGTAACAATTGTGCCAATCTAAGAATACCTCGTTTCCATGCACCACTGAACTCCCTGATACTGTGTTTCCTTGTTAATTTAGCCAACTCGCTTTGACTGACAATACAAACTGCCCCTGATTTTTCTGTGACCCTTTCCCAAAGCGGGCCAAAGCAGGATGGGTGGAAGTACGTCACAACACTGACCAATCACGTGACGAGTGGGCAAAAACATTTAATCCACATCTGGGATTGTGACGTGATGGCGTGTGTGGTGACGTCAGACCAGGAAGTAATTGACACTCAGACAGCACTAGGGTATGTAATCGCTGCTGCACGTTTAATAATAATAAATAAAAGGTTTAAACAAAACACTTATGCACAAAACAAACAGCATGATGGCCAAAACAGACAGACAAACAGACACAGAACAAAATAAACAAGTATTGTGCTGGTGTCTAACCAGCACGCGTAGCAATTGTTATTTTTAGTTTCTACTTCACCTCCCGACTCTCGTTCCGCCTCTGAACACGCCAACCCCGTATCACCACTGATCACCCTATTTATACACCTGTGACTATTTAGCCACATTTCCACGTGTTTTTGCAGGGATGATTCTAACTTCCTCCCTGTCACCCATTATTCCACACATCCCCATGTTCACATACCAACATACCTTTTTAATCTGCACGTGAAGTGATTGTGCAATCCCCGTGCCTAAATACAAATACACATTTTAAATCACTCGTGCTACATAACCCACACTTCGTGCACCACTACACTCATATATATAAACACAAAATATGCACAGGGATGGGGCACCCCGCCACAGGGAACAGGTTTCTTTTCACTCAACTCGGGTAGACTATTAACTCAGATTGGCGGTCAATCCATGCTCATAGAAACGAGGTAGAAGTTTCTCACAAGCTTTCATATAAACAAACATACATACATACGAACATATAAACATCCTTCTTACAAGAAATCTTCAAAACACATTTACAGTAGGATAAGGTCTGTTTTGATGGATTTATTTAAGTTAGACTTTTTTTAAAACTGTCCTAAACTGTTGAGAAGATTAAACCCTAGGAACAGACTTAATAAAAAATTTAAATTAAATGAGTTTAAAGCTTTGTTTATAGCGCCCATTGATTTTTTCAAGGAAATGTATTCACTTTATATTAATTTATTTCTAGGAAAGTCAAATCATTGTTCTTTACAATCCCTTGGCTAAATTGGCCAAGGGATTGTAGGCCATATGGCAAATTGAAGTGTAATATTCAATAACTAAAAAAATAGACCCAACTGAAAAAGTTTTCCAGATTTCTCACTTACCGGTTCTTGTTTATACTGGTATTTCAAAGAATACGTTTTTCTAATGTGTTTCCCTTATTTTTACTGATTGTCACATCTTTCATAATCTCTGTATTATCTTTATCTGCTCAATACATGTCTTTGCTTGCAAGTACTTGAGATGGAAACAAACAAAAAAAAAGTACTAGGCCAAAAGTCCAATGTGGGATTAGAAATGTAAAACTTGCCTATCCCATATGTTATTTCACAAGGTTAAAAAAGATACACAGTGGTCAGAAGTACATACAGAGTCATCTGCATTATCTTGGTTTCCATATTTTGCTTCAAAAGGTATGTAGTATGTGTTGCTTTGTGCATGGTCCTTTTCTGTTGTTGGACTATATTTCTGCACATTTTGGAGGCTTTTAAACATGAAAATGCTGCCGTTTCATTCCCCCATAATAAAGCTGTCCTGTTGTGCACCCAATGGACATGGCAAGAAAATGCTTAACTGATAGACCTGATACATGTACGGATAGTTTTCTTTCAACAGTGATATTGTAAAGTGTTTTGTATCACATGGTAACATCGGGTTTATCTAGCTTTTACTGCCACTTGCCAGTTAAGTTAATTCCAAGGGTATTTTATTATTATTATTATTATTATTATTATTATTATTATTATTATTATTATTATTATTATTATTATCATTTATTTCTTAGCAGACACCCTTAGCCAGGGCGACTTACAGCCGTAAACAAAAATACATTTCAAGAATCACATTACAAGTAATAATACAATTAAGAGCAAGATAAAAAATACAATGACTTTGGTTCTAGCAAGTACAAGTATATGAGAAAATACAAAGAGGTGAGTCTCGAGGAGGCGCCGGAAGGTGGTCAGGGACTGGGCAGTCCTGACATCTGTAGGAAGGTCATTCCACCACTGCAGGGCGAGGGTGGAAAAGGAGCGGGCTCAGGAGGCAGGGGAGCGTAGAGGAGGTAGAGCTAGTCTTCTAGTGCAGGAGGGAAATTTTCTTTTATTAACCCCCCCCCAAAATGGTGTTTTAGATTGTAACCATAGCAATATACTTGGATATTGTAGTTATTCATTTAGGATATAATCACAACATCTTATCATAGATTTAATCATAGTAATCTTCAGGGCAAGTTAAACTTTTGAACTGATTGAGTCTATCAACCTCTATAAAAAAACAAACCACAGTCACTGAAGAAACTTTGAACAACCCCGCGTATAATATACTATTCAAAAGAGTTTGTACAGCTTTTCAAAAACGCATTACCTTAGAATCCACAGTAAACTAATTGATGCAGGCTATTAAAGTCAAATCACAAACAATTAATGATGACTTCAGGTGTTTTCTACAGTCTTCTGTGCACTCTGTTTTATAGCTGATGGTTTCAACACTGGTTTATTATACTGTATGGCAACATCCTTTTCAGATATTTGAAACTAAAACTAAATGGGACATTATTAATTGCTTTGTGAAGTTTATACCTGAAGAATTTAATAAAAGACCATGTACAGTAGATTATTGCTAATATTTAACCCCAGTAATCCTAATTGATCAATAATTTGAACCATGAAATAAAACATTTTTTATAGCATCATAAACATGGGAGGGGTCATACGCAAAAAACACTCTATCATATAATAATAGACGTATCCCCTCAACTCAACAGCACACAACCAGCATGACAGTAAACACAGACACAATGAAGCATTCTTACCTTTGTATACCTGTAAGTTAGTGATCAGCAGATGTGTCAGCCGCACGAAGAGCACAACATGTGATTTTCACTAACTCTACTGTGCAGAATAAATTCGTTTTTTTCAATGTGTAAATATCGGGACTTTCTTCCTATGCATTGGGACGCGGGACATTTGCTAGGAAATCGGGACTGTCCCGACCATATAGGGACTGTTGGCAAGTATGTATAAAACAGCATGGTCTTAGGAACTGTGGTAAAATCTCCACGGATACAGTTTAGAATCCGTGATGTTTTTTTGTTTGTTTGTTTTTTAAATGTATTTATTTTAAATGTAACCTATTCTGAGCAGCAGTGTGAAGTAGTGGTTAGGGCTCTGGACTTTTGACTGGAGGGTCGTGGGTTCAATCCCAGGTGGGGGACACTGCTGTTGTACCCTTGCGCAAGGTACTTTACCTAGATTGCTCCAGTAAAAACCCAACTGTATAAATGGGTAATTGTATGTAAAAATAATGTGTAAAAATATAATAATGTAATTGTATGTAAAAATAATGTGATATCTTGTAACAATTGTAAGTCGCCCTGGATAAGGGCGTCAGCTAAGAAATAAATAATAATAATAATTCTATAAATAACTGTTTGAAAAGGTGCTATATTGGTCCAAAATGGCCAAGTTAGCAGAAAGGGTCAGCCCCACATTTTTATCAATATTTTATATAGATAGGAAAAATGCAAAGCCTATGAAAATACATATTAGGTAAGACTTACTGCAATCAAACGTTTTCTGTAGCTCTCAATGAGACTTTTTGGCCCACTCTTCCTGAGCAAACTGCTCCAGCTGTCTCAGGTTTGATGGGTGCCTTCTCCAGACTGCAAGTTTCAGCTCTTTCCATCGATGTTCGATAGGATTCAGATCAGGACTCATAGAAGGCCACTTCAGAATAGTCCAATGTTTTGTTCTTATCCATTCTTGGGTGCTTTTAGCTGTGTGTTTTTGGTCATTATCGTGTTGGAGGACCCATGACCTGTGACTGAGACAGAGCTTTCTGACACTGGGCAGTATGTTTCGCTCCAGAATGCCTTGATAGTCTTGAGATTTCATTGTGCCCTGCACAGATTCAAGGCACCCTGTGCCAGGCACAGCAAAGCAGCCCCAAAACATAACCGAGCCTCCTCCATGTTTCACTGTATGTATGGTGTTCTTTTCTTTGAAAGCTTCATTTTTTAGTCTGTGAACATAGAGCTGATGTGACTTGCCAAAAAGCTCCAGTTTTGACTCATCTGTCCAAAGGACATTCTCCCAGAAGGATTGTGGCTTGTCAATATGCATTTTAGCAAATTCCAGTCTGGCTTTTTTATGTTTTTCTTTCAAATGTGGAGTCCTCCTGGGTCTTCTTCCATGGAGCCCACTTTCGCTCAAAAAGCGACGGATGGTGCGATCAGAAACTGACGTACCTTCACCTTGGAGTTCAGCTTGTATCTCTTTGGCAGTTATCCTTGGTTCTTTTTCTACCATTCGCACTATCCTTCTGTTCAATCTGGGGTCGATTTTCCTCTTGCGGCCGCGCCCAGGGAGGTTGGCTACAGTTCCATGGACCTTAAACTTCTTAATAATATTTGCAACTGTTGTCATAGGAACATCAAGCTGCTTGGAGATGGTCTTGTAGCCTTTACCTTTACCATGCTTGTCTATTATTTTCTTTCTGATCTCCTCAGACAACTCTCTCCTTTGCTTCCTCTGGTCCATGTTCAGTGTGGTGCACACAATGATACCAAACAGCACAGTGACTACTTTTCTCCATTTAAATAGGCTGAATGACTGATTACAAGATTGGAGACATGTGTGATACTAATTAAAGAAACTAATTAGTTTGAAATATCACTATAATCCAATTATTTATTATCTTTTCTAAGGGGTACCAACAAATGTGTCCAGGCCATTTTAGAATATCTTTGTAGAATAAGCAGTAATTC
Organism: Acipenser ruthenus; assembly: GCF_902713425.1. Taxonomy (NCBI): domain Eukaryota; kingdom Metazoa; phylum Chordata; class Actinopteri; order Acipenseriformes; family Acipenseridae; genus Acipenser; species Acipenser ruthenus. Next base: position 63,753,548 of record NC_081191.1, on the reverse strand, counting down.
ATCTCTTTTCACAGCTTCTTTGCTTTATTCTATGACATACCAAAGGCATGCAAGTATACATGATAAAATAGCTTTTAATTTAATCACTTTTCAGGAGGAATGAAGCATTATTTCAATGAGCTGTAAGGGTACCAACAAATTTGAGCACGTCTGTATATATATATATATATATATATATATATATATATATATATATATATATTGTGAGACAGCAGAGAGGGGGTTAAAACCTCTCTGCAGTAAAAAAAATGTGCAGATTGCACATTTGTTTTGTTTAATTGTTTTCTGTTAATTGTTTTATTGTTAATTATCACCTGCACCTGGCTATGATGGTAAATTAGAGCCAGGTGCAGGGTTTATAAGGAGAGCAGTCAGTCTGCTCTGGGCTGCTGAGTAGGAGGCAGGAAGAGGTACTCTGCTTCCCAGCAGTCATAAGGTAAAGTGTGTTGTATTAAACCTGTGTGGTATTGTTTAGTGGGGAAACAGCCTAGCTGTCCCACTGGTAGTCAGGGTGTTCCTGTGTGTTAGTTAGTGCTCGTACAGCTAGGTGTTTGTTTTGTATTTTTGTTTATTTTGGTATTTATTAAAAATAGCGCACCAGCGCTTTAAAATCCATTCCAGTGTGTTGGGTCGTGTTTTTAAAGGGGCTAGAACCGTGAAGAGGGTCGATTCATTTACTATATATATATATATATATATATATATATATACACATATATATGCATTATTTATTAAGATTATGATTGTCTAGGGTCTATATAGCTTATATATATATATATATATATATATATATATATATATATATATATATATATATATATATATATAGCTCAAGGTACTGTAATGCGAGTTTAGGTATTTTATCTAAACTGTCATCTCATTTTTTTATTTAAAAAAAAAAATCTTTGTTTCTCCAAGCCATGCATATGTTATTTAATTTTGGGTTTAGGGTCTTCAATAAAATGTATACTAATTGAAATAAGGTAATTTACTGCTGAAGCTGAACTGCACAATTGAAGCTGACTGCACTAAATAGAACTAGGGATATTAGGGTATGCAGTACATTTACAGTAACTACAATTGCTACCACTGTATATCCAGTCTTCCCGTGGTGTGGAAAAAAAACTATTTTGTGGTAAGGAACACAGCTGGCACATAGCTTGAAACAGCTCTCTAATATTTAGAGTGAATATTTCAACAAGCCTTCCAAAAGCTGGTGCTTTAAAACAGCAGTCAGTAACAAATGAGGCCATATTTGATCAGAATGGTGGTCTAGACTGATACAGGTGGCACTTTTGCTCAGTGCCCTCTTCATCTTGATAAAATAGGAGCCACAGGTGGTTTGACTGAGAGCACCCATTATGATGTCTTTGTTACAATAACAGTGAAAAATTGGAACCAGTCTGAAGGTTTGCACAAACAAAACAAGAGACTTCATTGAATTGTTGGCCGACAAGTTAGCTAGCTCTAGTGCCTGAAATAGGAGCACTGTAGCACTAAAGTAATGATTCATATAGAAAATTTTGAGCAAGCACAATGAAATTAAGGGCCCTATCTGCCCTATATGGCAAAAAAAAAAAAAATGTACAGAAACAGCTCAAATAAAAAGGAATCATCCATATATCATCATTCCATCCAAAAATCATATATATATATATATATATATATATATATATATATATATATATATATATATATATATTGTGGGGCAGTGAGGGCTAATAAGTATGTCAGTCTGAGGCTGACAAGATCTATGTTCCCCTGTTAAGGTGAAAAACTTGTAGTTCATGATAGGCGTCATGGCCGAAGTGGCTGGGGAAACTACATTTCCCGGAAGCCTTTAGGGCTGATGGTATTCAGCCAGAAAAGGGGAAAACACCTGTCTAATTGGGTAGATAGGGTGTTAATTGTCTGAGTGTTTGCAATTATCTGTGCTATATAAACTGTCCTTTTGTTCTTAGTGTAAGAAGGAGGTGGCAGGAGTGTTGAATGTGGAGAATGTAAGTACAGAGGGATTAAAATAATTGATATACTAGATTTGAGACAGGGAAACATCTTAGCTGTCCTGTGTGAGTTAGGGACTTCAATACAGTGAAGTTAGTATCTTCAAGTGAAGATAGGCTTTTGGTTTGTTCTGTTTGTAAAAAGGGTTTATAGTAATTTTGTTCAAATATTTACTTTGTTCCTGTGTTTTGTTTTATTTGGTGAGAATAAAAGTGTGCCAAGGCGCTGAACAATAACTCTGTCTGTGGGTGTTTGCTGTTCCTGCCGCTAGTCAGTCTTGACTGCCCGCCACGTTACCACATATGGTGACAGAGGTGGGATTCTAGTGCCCCTAGAGAAAGAAAAAAAAAAAAAACATAAATTATGGAAGATGTTCTCAGAGCCTTGTTGCAGGCCACTGCTACTCAGCAAGAAGCAAACCAGCGTCAAAGAGAGCAGACAGAGGCACAACAAGAAACTGTCCGGCTGCAAAGGGAGCAAGCAGAGACACAGCAAGAGACAACTCGGCTCCTGTTGACCCAGATCGCACGAGGGCAATCCGAAAGGCAGGAACTGGCGAATCGGCTTGCCACGGTAGAAAACAATGCACCGGATGGGAGGCCCATGATGAGGCCGAGCCACGTTCTGCAAAAGATGACAACCGGTGACGATGTAGAGGCTTACCTGCTTGCTTTTGAACGAGCTGCTGCTCGAGAGTCCTGGCCCAGGGGACAGTGGGCTGGGATAGTAGACCCGTTCCTGATCGGGGATGCCCAGAAGGCGTATCATGATCTGGAGGTAACAGCAGCGGAGAACTACGACAAAGCAGAGATCCTGGCCCGAGCTGGCGTAACCCCAGTAGTTCGTGCACAACGTTTCCACAACTGGAAGTTTCAGGAGAAACTTGCCTCAAGGTCTCAAATGTTCGACCTCATACATGTGGCTAGGAGGTGGCTAAACCCAGAGGTCAACACAGCGACCCGAGTTGTGGAGATTCTGGTTATGGATCATTATTTGAGAGCCATGCCTGCCTCCCTCAGGAGATATATTGGTCAAGGGGACCCAGGCACAGTGGATGAGTTTGTAGCCTTAGTTGAGCGTCACTTGGCTGCAGTAGAACTGTCTCGGTTACCCAACGAGACACTGTCAAGGAGCACCGAGCGACCCTCTACCCTGAAGGACTGGTCTCGCAATGGAACCGGTAAGAGGGAAATGGGGAAAAGGGCCTCTGAAGAGCAGCCACAGGCTGTGAAAGGACTGGGGAGTAACAGGCATATAAATCTAGAGCGGTATAAAAATTTTAAATACTTCCGTTGCCAAGAGTATGGGCATATAAGTGTGCAGTGCCCAAACGAACACGAGCCCATGCAGTGTAACGTGGGTCTCAATGAGTATGATTCTGGGGTCATAAATGTGGTGAACATGGCACTAGGAGTACATAAATTTCTAATGCCTTTAAAAATTAACGGGAAGGAAGCTCTGGCACTCGCAGATTCAGGTAGTGCAATTACATTGGTCTCCACGAATTTTGTGGAATCAAACCAATTGGATCATAATCTTAAAACTGGAATTACTTGCGTACATGGGGATGTAAATTTTTATGCAACCAGTATGGTTACCCTTGAATGTCAAGATTCAAAGTGCAAAATGAGAGTTGGGGTCGTGCCTAAGTTGACGCACGCAGTAATTCTAGGAAGAGATTATCCAGGGTTTGATGCACTGGTTAAAGTTGAAGGGGAATTGGCTCCCCCTGCTGGAAATTTAGTGTCAGGCGAAATTGGCCCAGAGGAGTGCCTTGAACAGATCTTCCCGTTTCCAGACCCGACACTGTTTGTAAAACCCCAAAGAATTCGAAAAACAAGAAGGGTTAAAAGAGAAGAAAGACGCAAGGGCCCCATAGGGGAAAGAGTACCAGAAATGTTACTTGGGGAGAGGGCAACTGGTACAGAACCAGTAGAAATTCGAGACCAGGAATTACTGGAGCAATGGTCTCTGCCAGATTTACAGTTTGGAAGGGAGCAGTTAAATGATCTCTCATTAGGGAATATTAGGAAATCTGTGGTGGAAATAAATGGGGTGCCGGTGGAGGGTAAAACCAAAAATCCTGTAGAACATTACATTCTCAAGAGTGATTTGCTGTATAGAGTCGTACAACAAGAGGGAAATGAGGTCACACAGTTACTGGTGCCACACCCCTATAGAAATATAGTAATGAAGTTAGCCCATAGCCACTTGTTTGGAGCACATATGGGGGTCAAGAAAACTACACAACGGGTTTTAAAGAGGTTCTTTTGGTTGGGCATATATAAAGAAATAGAGCGGTATTGTTTGGGGTGTCCAGAGTGCCAGTTAGCGAGTCCCCGGTCCCATTTTAGAGCGCCTTTAGTTCCCTTTCCAGTGATAGATGTGCCGTTTGACTGTGTAGCAATGGATTTGGTGGGACCCTTACCTAAGTCAGCCAGGGGTCACGAATATATTTTAGTGATTCTAGACTATGCCACACGGTATCCAGAGGCTATTCCTTTGCGAAACACTGCCTCAAAAACAATAGCTAGTCCAGGTTTTTTCGAGGGTGGGAGTACCAAGGGAAATTTTGACGGACCAGGGTACTCCCTTTGTATCGAAACTTATGCGAGACCTATGTGACCTATTAAAGATTAAACCCATCCGTACGTCAGTGTACCACCCACAAACGGATGGCCTGGTTGAGAGGTTTAATCGTACCTTAAAGCACATGCTCAAGAAAGTAGTCGGGACGGACGGGAAGAACTGGGACACCCTGTTGCCGTATTTAATGTTTGTGATACGAGAGGTTCCTCAATCTTCTACTGGGTTTTCCCCATTTGAGTTACTTTATGGGAGACAGCCCAGGGGGATACTAGACGTGGCAAGGGAAACTTGGGAGAGCCAAATAGACACAGGTAAGAATGTGATAGATCATGTAATGGAGATGGGGGAGAGAATTAGGAAGGTGACCCCCATAGTAAGAGAGCACATGGAGAAGGCTCAGTTAGAACAGATGGGAAACTATAATAAGAAAGCACAAGTTAGAGGGTTCCAACTTGGGGATCGCGTGCTGGTTTTAGTTCCAACACCTGAAAGTAAACTGTTTGCCAGGTGGCAGGGGCCCTATGAAATAATTGAGGTTGTGGGTCCAGTAAATTATAAAGTGCGCCAGCCAGACTGCAGGAAAAAAGAGCAGATCTACCACATTAATTTGTTGAAGCCGTGGAAAGATCGTGAAACCGTCTTAATCGCAGAAGAGCCAATAGCTGAGGGTGATATGGCACCAGCAGATATAGTTCACATAGGCCCCAATTTAGATGCGACACAAACTAGAGAGGTACGAGATTTAGTGAATAGAAATCAGGACTTATTCACCACATTACCAGGAAAGACAACGTTAGTGCACCACGATATAGTCACTGAACCAGGGGTAAAGGTAAAGCTCAGACCCTACAGGGTACCAGAAGCCAATAGGGAAACCGTAAAAAGTGAGGTTGAAAAAATGTTACGCTTGGGGGTAATCGAGGAATCCAATAGTGAGTGGACCAGCCCCATAGTCTTGGTTCCAAAGCCGGATGGGTCCTGGCGATTTTGTAATGATTTTCGCAAAGTAAATGAGGTATCTAAATTTGACGCTTACCCAATGCCCCGGGTTGATGAGCTGATTGAGAAATTGGGCAAAGCCAAATTCTTGTCTACACTGGACCTTACCAAAGGTTACTGGCAGATCCCGTTAACAGTTCAGGCTAAGGAAAATACAGCTTTTGTGACCCCGGAAGGTCTATTTCAATACACGGTCATGCCCTTCGGATTACACGGTGCCCCTGCGACATTTCAGAGGCTTATAGATAAAGTCTTGAGGCCTCATATTCAGTATGCCTCGGCATATCTTGATGATATCGTGGTGCATAGTGAGGACTGGGAGACTCACTTAGCTAAGGTGGAAAATGTCTTAGACAGCTTACGTCAGGCAGGGCTTACAGCTAACCCCGAAAAGTGCCATCTGGGTTTAACAGAGGCAAAATACTTGGGCTACGTTGCCGGTGGTGGGTTAATTAGGCCACAAGTGAGCAAAGTGGAAGCCATAAAAAACTGGCCGAGGCCCATAAATAAGAAGCAGGTTCAGGCCTTCCTGGGTATCGTAGGATATTATCGGAGGTTTATTCCGGACTTTGCTACAATTGCGGCGCCATTAACCGAAATGACTAAGGGTAAAACTCCAAATATGGTTAAGTGGACAGGAGAAGCTGAAAAAGCCTTTAACCAGTTGGGAAACATATTGTGTAGTGGCCCAGTATTAATAGTCCCTGATTTTAAAAAGCCATTTGTGGTGCAGACAGATGCCTCTGATGTGGGTCTCGGGGCAGTGTTGTCACAAATGATAAATGGTGAGGAACATCCGGTTATCTACCTAAGTAGAAAATTGTTACCAAGGGAGCAGCGATATGCCATAGTAGAAAAAGAATGTTTGGCAGTAAAATGGGCTGTAGAAACCCTAAAATATTATCTACTGGGTAGAGAGTTTTCTGTGGTGACAGATCACGCCCCACTCAAGTGGATGAGTCTGAACAGAGAGAAGAATGCCAGAGTGACAAGGTGGTTTTTAGCCTTGCAGCCATACCGCTTTACCATTAAACATAGAGCTGGTTCAGTAAATGGAAACGCGGATGGTCTATCCCGAGCACATTGCCTCTCGGCGGAGGCCACTCTAACCAGAGGGTTTGAGCTGAGGGGGAGGATATGTGGGGCAGTGAGGGCTAATAAGTATGTCAGTCTGAGGCTGACAAGATCTATGTTCCCCTGTTAAGGTGAAAAACTTGTAGTTCATGATAGGCGTCATGGCCGAAGTGGCTGGGGAAACTACATTTCCCGGAAGCCTTTAGGGCTGATGGTATTCAGCCAGAAAAGGGGAAAACACCTGTCTAATTGGGTAGATAGGGTGTTAATTGAGTGTTTGCAATTATCTGTGCTATATAAACTGTCCTTTTGTTCTTAGTGTAAGAAGGAGGTCAGCAGTGTGGAGTAGTGGTTAGGGCTCTGGACTCTTGACCGGAGGGTCGTGGGTTCAATCCCCGGTCGGGGACACTGCTGTTGTACCCTTGAGCAAGGTACTTTACCTAGATTGCTCCAGTAAAAACCCAACTGTATAAATGGGTAATTGTATGTAAAAATAATGTGATATCTTGTAACAATTGTAAGTCGCCCTGGATAAGGGCGTCTGCTAAGAAATAAATAATAATAATAAAAGGAGGTGGCAGGAGTGTTGAATGTGGAGAACGTAAGTACAGAGGGATTAAAATAATTGATAAACTAGATTTGAGACAGGGAAACAGCTTAGCTGTCCTGTGTGAGTTAGGGACTTCAATACAGTGAAGTTAGTATCTTCAAGTGAAGATAGGCTTTTGGTTTGTTCTGTTTGTAAAAAGGGTTTATAGTATTTTTGTTCAAATATTTACTTTGTTCCTGTGTTTTGTTTTATTTGGTGAGAATAAAAGTGCGCCAAGGCGCTGAACAATAACTCTGTCTGTGGGTGTTTGCTGTTCCTGCCGCTAGTCAGTCTTGACTGCCCGCCACGTTACCACAATATATATTCTTCAACCTGCTAGTGATCAAGATTTTCAGCAAAGAGGAGTTTCATACTGTGCCATTTATTGGATGGCTGATTGTGTTAATATACATTTTAACCTGTGGAAAAGGGTGCAGAACAAAAAGAAGGTTAATAAAGTAATTAATGAGAATCAAAGTCGTGAATTTATATTTTAAAGAAATACAATGACACTTTGATAACGCCTGTACATCCCACTAATCAGATGGAGTATGTGTTGTTCTGGAATCTGGGCCCCATTATTGGATAAGAGCATCGTGGAGCAGCTAGAGAGTCCTGGACAGGCTGCTATCCCCTCTGTAGCATGTCCCAAATATGCTCACTGGCCAATCCATCCTCTTGATTGCTTCTTGTTCAAGGTAACCATTGATGATCCTTGCTTGTGTTGGCGGGCATTCCCTTATAAACATTTCCCATAATAAAAGCATAGCAACATGTAATAAAGCCTACTGAAAGCATGGTAAAGCATAGGTAAGCACAGTCAAACATATTAATAAACATAGCAAACCAGAGTAAACTATGGTAATGCATAGTATAAAACATGACAAAACAGCAAAAATACTACAAAAAACAACAACATGCTAAACCTTTATAAGAGTTGTCATCAAAAATTAGGTCTGGCCCAACTGCACCATCTGCGTACCTAACAACAGTCAGGGTGCAGTTCTAAATGACATGGAGGTCCGTCCTTCCCTATATGCCAGTCCCAGTCCACACTAAGACAGATCCTTCTCCGTATCTATCGTGTGCTGCAACATGTTGTGTCAAGTAACATTCACCACGTTGTCTCCAGACCCTTGCATGTCTGTCAGTACATTCATGACAGGGTCAATGATGTTCAACCTGATTGGATCCCTAGCACTTCTCAAATTTTGCTGGATGTGTCAGAATGTCAGAGGTACACAATTCTGGACCTCATAAAGGCGTATGAAAACCTTCTGTGTAGAAATTCTAACTCTTGTTACATTTTGAAGGCCATTTCTCAATAGGGTAAAGTTTGCAAAGTGATTTCATTCCCAAGGTGAGGTTTTTAATGTAGTACAACATACCCTCGCCCCCAATGGAACACGTCTGCTATTTCAGCAGCTTGTGATGTACATAATGACCAGAGTGCACTGTTGCTAAGAACTGCAACTTGCTTCAGAACTGAGGACCTAAGTATTATCAATAGGATTAAGAAGTACCGTAGGTGAGTAAGTGCTGCAAAAAATGCAACATGCAGATCTTTTTGAAATGAGAAAGTTTTTGTTCTCAATTAAACATTCCAGTATGATCTTGTTTAAACCACACAAAATTGTCTTATCAGCCCTCTAAGTGTGACTTGTGAACCGTCGTTTTGTTCAACTTTTTTTTTTTGCTTAAGCCACAGAAAAACACACCAATCCTTTAGTGATCAGACACACATTTTCATGCTTTGATGGTAGTCTGTGATGTTTTTCTTAGAAAGAACTAAGCTACTCACTGGATCAAAAGAAATGTGTTTTCAGTCGATTTGGATGATAAATTCAAAAGGCAGTGGAGAATTGTATATATATATATATATATATATATATATATATATATATATATATATATATATATATATCTTTAAAGTGTATAGACGTTATATCATTAAGAGATTGTCTGTAGTACAGTCTTGCATATATTTTTTCCCCTTTCAAACTACAGCATTTATAATTGTTAATTCGATCTCTGTTCTAGGATAAAAAGTATACTTATAAAAGTAGGCTTTCTACTTTTTGACGTTTATTTCTGTCCTCTATACCTGCCTTTACATCTGTAATTAGCATTGTTAAACCACCTCCATTTCTTAATTACATCGTGGACAACGGGCATACAGTGTTCAACAGGTAATAAAATACCGCACTTTTGTTTATGTACAATGATAACTAATATTACAGTATTATTTTTCTAAACTTGGTGTGTGAGTTTACCATGTCTCTGTAAATGGGGTAGTATGTAGATGGGGCAGCAGTGTGGAGTAGTGGTTAGGGCTCTGGAGTCTTGACGGGAGGGTCATGGGTTCAAGCCCAGGTGGGGGACATTGCTGCTGTTCCCTTGAGCAAGGTACTTTACCTAGATTGCTCCAGTAAAAACCCAACTGTATAAATGGGTAATTGTATGTAAAAATAATGTGTAAAAAAAAAAAAGTGATATCTTGTAACAATTGTAAGTTGCCCTGGATAAGGGCATCTGCTAAGAAATAAATAATAATAACAATACTGTGATTACATGGTCGTAATAATAGATAATACAATAAAGAATAGTCTATTTATTTGATTATATTACTTCATTGTTATAAAATTGTTATTATTAAAATGTTCTGATTTATGTATGTAGCGTACATTATCAAACCTTTTAAATATTAACCTATTGTAACTTTTAATAAAGAATATTTAAACATTAAAAACTTTAAAATATATATTTAAAATAAAATGGCCTTCTCACAGACAAGCTGGGCACTAGATTTTAAAACCTTTGCAACCACAGTTAGTGCCAAGCAGGACTTGAACATTTCATGATGTATGCCTAGAGTCGGTCAAAATGGCAGCGTTAATGCTTTTCAGGTTGAAAACTGCTCTCCACGCCTGCGCAAGTTAACGAGAATTATGAGAAATGTAGTCTTAGCATTGAAAACTGATGAACTACAGAGATCCTTTATCAAATAACTGTTGCACATCCAATTTTAAGTCTTTGCACATCTCTTTTAAAACAAGTTTTTTTTAAGAAAATGGGTTAAAATCTTAAAATGTAAATAGCAAAAGGTTTGTCACTGTGGCAATGTGCTCCGCCCCTGTGTGCATATGTGTGTTATATGGTGTATGTTGCGTGTGTTAATGTTGGTGTATAGAGATTGGTACACGGGATATAAACGGGTCTGTGTTTCACGTGTGATTTAAATTGTATAATTGTATTTAGGCACGAGGATGGCACAAATCACTTCACGTGCATTTAAAGTATGTAATATGTGAGCACGGGGTTGTACATAATTCATTCACGTGCTGGGATTCAAGTGAATAATTAATTAGTAATTGAATCCCAGCACAACAGTATATATAGACACATTTTCATTCACTCTGGGTTTGTGTGTTCAGGGCGAAGGAACGGGAGAGAGTGAGGAGATAAATTAATAGTGAAACAAGTGCTACGTGTTTGTTTAGTGTTCGTCCCTGTTTGTTAGTGTGTGTTCGTTTTTGTTTGTCTCTTTATTTTGGCGTAAGTGCCGTGTCCTGTGTTTTATTTGTTCAACCTTTTTATTTTCTGTTCTGTTTGTTAATCATTAAATACTGAGCGTGATCACGCGATTATTTCCTGGATCTGGTCTGACGCCACCCACTCCGGCCGTCTTTGTGACAGTCACACATATAGGATCGACATGTCTGGTCGTTTTCATTTTAATTAACCTGGTAGTTTTAGAAAACCACAAGGGTGAATTTTTTTGTAATGTTACTCTATAGGAAAATACAATTTTAATTTCGGGGAAAATTGTGCCTGCCAAACTGACTTGAAATCCAAAATTTCAGCCAGATCAATTAATGTTAACCCCCTTTTTGAGCTGTGCAAAAAACTGGTTTAACATGGGAAGCTCATTTTAACCTTAAGTTATATATCGGATTCTGCCACAGGTGTAAAAATGTTACTTTCAGATAAAAGTTCGGGTGGGGCAATCGTTCAATGCCCAGGTTTGAAGGATTGTCGCCCCCCCCCCCCCCCCCCCCCCGGCTTTTTCACCATTAATTTCCGTTTATTAATAACCATGCTCAAATAATGCCTGTGGGGATTATATCCAGTGTGAATAGAAAAAAACTGGCTAGAAGTTGCTGCTCTGTGCATTAATGATTCAGACAATTGCTTGCATCATCAATGATGAATAAGGTTCAGATGATGAAGACGTGGAGTTCGGCGGTTTCAGATCAGATGATACAGACTCCCCTGTCTGATTGATTACACTTTCCTGTTACGCTACAATCCATGTATTTGCTTACGATTGTAAGTCGCCCTGAATAAGGGCGTCTGCTAAGAAATAAATAAATAAATAATAATAATAATAATAATAATAATAATGGTTTTATTTATTTTTTAATTTAGTTGTCGCCAATGTTTTTTTTACCCCGGTTATCTCCCCAATTTGGAATGCTCAATTATCATTTGTATCCTGGTTCACCGCTGCAACCCCCCGGCAACTCGGGAAACGGAGGCTGGAGCACGAGTCCTCCAAAACGTGCACCTGCCAATCCGTCATTTTTCATACTGTGGATCCACAGCGAGGCCATCAGACCTATAGTGCCAGAGGACAACACAGATCTGATGGCTCCACTGCAGAACTGCAAGCGCCTTATTGGCCACAGGGGTCACTGGTGCGTGGTGAACTGTGGATTCCCCTGCCGACCTAAGCCCTCCCTACACGGGCGGCGCTCAGCTAATTGTGCACTGCCCCCTAGGAACTCCCGTCGGCAGTGACATAGCCTGGATTCGAACCTGCAATCTCCAGGCTATATAGTGCGCACCCTGCTTTCCATGCAGGGTGTCTTTACTAGATGCGCCACTCGGGAGCCCCACAATCCATGTTTTTTTTTTTTAGACACTGCAAGAGCTTGTAACATTTTAATGCTATAGTGCGTTAATTTATTATTTAGTCTTGTGTTTTCACATTGGACACTCCAATATCTTACTTACAGAGATTATGTAAAGCCATTTCTTTTACTGGACGGAAAATCTCACGTGTTTATATATATATTTTTTAATAGCCACTTTTATTCTAGCGTTTTTTCTAATGTGTTTTTTCATGATGTGCTTTAGCACTGCACACTGGAGCTTTAAACTTTAATGTTTGTTTTGTGAAAATATTTGAACAAACAGTGGACATACTGCAGCAACTTTTAATTGTATTTCACCAGTCAATAAATATGTTACCTGCACTTCTTGATTCTTTAGCGTGGCTGTGTGCTGTGCTCTACCTTTGAATTTTAAGCATGCCGAATTGTAAACGTAATCTAGCTACCTAATGTTAATAATGCCTGTAATGTCGCCCCTGTCTGAGTGTAAACAACAATCTACTGAATATGTTATTGACCGATGCCGAAATCAGGCAGTTGCTGAAATGCCCGGGCAGTTTGTGAAGGCACTTCAGCTGCGGTGAGCAGATGCAGAATTAGCATCGAATTTTATGTCATTTCGGCATCTGCCCGGGCAGTTCATCAACTGCCCACAGCCACCCGGGCTGATGGCGAAGAAAGATTTTTAACAGATACAGTATACTACTAATAGAGAGTGAATTACCTCTGTTGCCTTTAAGCGCAAAAGTGCCCGGGCATTTCAGCAACTGCCTGATTTCGGCATCAGTCCATAACATATATAATTTAGTGAACAAAGTGTTGTGTGTGCTTTTATACCTGTATCTAATTATTTTAAACCAGCAACCAACATTATATATATATATATATATATATATATATATATATATATATATATATATATATATATATATATTACTGTAACTGCCAGATTTGAAAGGAAATACCAGTATTTTATAGCAATTTATTCTCGAAAGCCTCAGAGAAGAGACAATTCTTATTGATTGTTTGTTGACACTTTGTAGTTGTTGATGTCACCTTAGTAGCATGTCTCAGAATTAGGCTTCCAATTGTTTGTAAATATCGGCATATTCTGGATACTTAGTATCCAGCACACTGAAATATTCTGGATCAAAAATACATGTGAACGTATGTTTTCTTTATATTTCACAACAGTAATAAGATTTCAGATGTAATATCTTTGTGCTATCATTAAAATGTGTAATTGATCATTACTGATGAAAATCCTTCTGATTTTTAATGAGCTGGTGTCACCATCGTGTTTCTCGACTGTATATCCTTACATGAGCATACTGCATCTATTTTAGGTTATGCATATTTAAGGACCAATCAAGTTTATGATTACAGTTTAGGAGTACTTTGCTATGTACAGTATGTGCTATTAACAACATAAATTAACAACTAATTACAACAGTTTTTATGGTAAAGAAAAGTTTCAATATAAAAATCTAGGAGGGGCAGGGATGCTTCTAAATCTACAGAGTGTGGTCCTTTTATTTTAAGGCTGGTAGATGTTATTAAACTATTTGCCTCATCACAAGTTAACTCAATTAACTACCCCTTTCATACAATGTTACACAATCTTAAAGATAAGCCTGAACGTTAATGCCATTGTCTTGCTTATAAAAACATTTTGATGGCGTGACTAAGATATGTGCATGTGATGAATTTGGTAAAAATGGAGCCTCTTTCAACTCAGCAGCTATTTGATATTGGGGAGGTACGACCATTACAACAATAATTCTTGCTCTGCAGGTGCTAATCTGTTATCCAGCAGGAAGGAATTATCAGGGTCAAAGCAACTGTGAAAAATAGAGATCAGAGACTTTTTACATCAGTGTATTTCTAGTCCTGACAGATTAAACGGTGCATGGCTACTGCCTTGTCCTACATAATGAATGTTCTTTTTTTAGGGTTGAGAACTTGCAGGTTTTCTATAATTGTTTAATGGAAGGCTACGTCTTGTCATCATTACTGCAGGATATTGCCTTTTGTCGTGATAAATTTGAATTGCTGTAGTTAACAGCAACGCATTATACCACAGGATTAGGATTAGGATTAGGGATTGCATTTACCTTGAACGGTAATTGAAACCTGAATGCATTTTTTTTTCTGATTTCAATAGGATTATCACAGTGACAAACAAATTTATGTTTTGGCATTAGATCATGAACTCTATCAAACAGCATTACAACAATATATCCTTTTGAACATATTAGTCTCCAGCAAATTACTTACTGTGCTAGAAATCTACATTTTCAGAACATCCTCCTAGATTTTTTTTTATGTAAATCCTTGGGCATAAGTACAAAATAAATTTAAAAAGCCATAACCTAAAAAAAACCACAATTGCTATTATTTAAATGTTTTGGGTTTTTTTTCCGAGACTAGGGTAAAAAAAAAGTGTTACTGTGAAATAATTTTGTACGAAAAAAAAGCTATATCCTTTACCTCCACCTGCCTTAATTGCAACTGTATCTCCCTTTTGGGGGGTTCACTGCCCTCCATTACCTGGCCTTGGCTGATCACTGATTAATAATAAAATGCAAACTGTGCCCTCCTTAAACAGTGTATTTCAGCAAGAACATTTCTTTATTTCAAATGTTTTTCTAATAAATGGGTTCTAAGCAATCCAACAATAAGGCAATGTTTCAAAATAGGTGACAATACTGTAGTTACTCCTCTGGTTCCTTGTTATCCAGAACCCATGCACCTAATGATCCATTTGTAACAATTACGTGACATTTTGGAAGCAGCATGCCATGAATTCCAGTTTGGGTTCAAAGCTAGGGCCAAAACAATAAGCCATCTGCAACTGAGAAGACCTGTTACTGCACAATGCTGACATTCTGCACATACTTCTGCAGCCGCTTATAATACAGCATGTTGTGTGATTTCAAAAAGTGTAGTAAAGTCAAACCACAGGGGACTCAATTCAAAAATGGATTTATCACATCTAAAAACCATGCTAGAAGCATAGCAAAGACTAAAGTGTTGCGCAAAAAATAATGGCAAACTATGGTAAATGCTATGTATACTTTACAAGAAGAGTCTAAATAGTGTCTTTCAACTCTGTGACTAATGTGTCGCACCCAATCACAAAACAAAGTGCTTCCAGGTAATGCACATGCACAAGGCAGCACCCACCTTCAGCCAATCTCAGTACTGATAATGTCACTGTAAATAACACAAGCAGACAAGATATAAAGATGTCAGCAACAGCCATGACAAATATGTGCAAATGATGAAGCAGGTAATCGACAGAAGTAAAGAAGAACATGGTATTCTTATGGGAAACACACAGAGAAGCTTGGCGGGAGACATTTTTCCTGGAAGGATGGCTCCCTGTCCTTTGTGTTAGACTACTGGATTTAAAACACAATCTCATTCCATTTCAATATCAAACTAGGGCTGGCACTAGTTCCATCTACAGTGTACAATCCAACATGTAACTGGCCAATACACAAATGTTATAAATTCACCAACATCCATTTTTTCCCCTCAATTGTATAATTAATTACTGTCCTTCTAGTCTACCAACATGTTTAAAAGCCACCTCTAGCATTGTTAACTGTTTCCATCAGTGTGACTCTGAAACTTGTACCATGATTTTTATCTGCTGTCGATAAAAACAATCAAAGAAGCAAGTTTTTTTTTTTTTTTTTTTTACTTTATTAGGTAGTTTGGCCAGCATAAGAGACGGCCTTGTCCTTTTGGGGGAAGGTGGCCCAGAGTGCCACTTGTCCTGCCCGCTGGCATCAGTTATTATTCAAACAATATACATTACATCATAGTTCGGCCTGCGTATAGGGGCAGCTATCGAGTGGCAATATTACGTTTTATTATGGGCATGGTCATTTGTCAAATGCAATAAAGAACAGTTACATCTTTTGTGGATGTCTCCTTTCTGAACTAGTATTGCTGGTTGTACACTGTACTTCTCTAGGATAAGCATTTCTAAACAATCTTTAATTTCTGAACAGCAATATGAAATGAAGTGCAAATATATACAAGTATATGGTTTGTTTGGGGTTTTTTATTTTTTTTTATTTTGTTTGATTCAATTATGCCTTTACCTTTTACTTTTTAAATATTGTACTGTGTTTGTGTGTGAGACACAACGCCTTGGGAGTGGAGTTATGAACTCTAATCCCGCTGTGTGTGTGTGTGTGTGTGTCTGTCTACGTCCTCTATGTCCCATACATGAACCTTTATTTTTCAGGTTCAGGACGGATCCGGGTCTGGTTTTACTTTGGTCCGGGTCTGGTTGGGTAAAAATTATGAAGGTTCCGGTGTTGGATCAGGTTTGTTATTTTTGACCCATGAAGACTTCTAAGGCAGAGCTAATAGCCAACTGTATACTGCTTGTTCCTATCAGTATAAAAAAGACATGGCCATCAAGGTTACCCAACTCAAAAACCAATACCAGTTTATTTAAGCTTTTCTCTGGTGAACCACCAAAAACTGTTGTGTTTTGATTCAATTTCTCCAGTTAATTTGATTGAAAAAACATAGTATTGATAGACCTGTATTTTTAACAGAGAGCTGATAAAATGTGATAATTTAAATCATTTTTAAAAATGTTTAAATGTTTAAATGTATTTAAACTTAAAGATGAAACCTTTATAAAGTAAAATGTAATTGAACATCCCTAGCGTAAGGAATCCATTTAAAACTGTTTGGATTAATCAGTTCACATCAGGTAATAAGAAAATAAGTTATATTATTACTGTCTATTCCTTCAGTTATGTGTATCACCTAGAGTTCAACTGATTGCTGTGATATTTATTTATTAAAACGTCAGTCAGCTTCTTGCTTGGGGCTGCTTTCTTGCTGATAGATGTGTGTCTTCTCTCAAATAGTTACTGAACAGATGGTTTCAAATGTTTTAAAAATGTTTACATATATGGCAGCAGCCATGTTGCCCTCATTGAAATGGAGCTTGTTGTCCAAGAATGAAAATCCATTTATCAGCATAGTTCTCTGTGTAAACCATACTGACGTGTTTTATTACTTAGAATGTTTATATATATATATATATATATATATATATATATATATATATATATATATATATATATATATATATAATGCCACCTGCAGCACATTATATTTATTCAAACCACTATTGGCAGTTTTCAAAAAATGTATTCAAAAATGTGATTATAAAACATAGGTTATCTGGAAATTATAATGATACTGATTTCCTGACTTTTAAATAAAAAACTACAGCAGGCAAGTCAGTCTATAAAAACACAGTAAGCACTACGATTATAATACTGAATGTGGATGTATGATTTTTTTAACTACATTGTATGGTATTCAAATGGTACAATATTGTATGATCAATAATAACATATAATTTGATCCGGATGTAGATGGATGTAATAATTGAACAGTATTATCTGCATTTTGTTGTAACCAGTTATTCAGATAACACATTTTATCACAGAGCACAGAATCCTTAGTGTTATACAAATGAAAACACAAATACATGACGTTAATACATTGAATGCAGTGCTACTTGCTACACTCAAATTCTTGGTTTTTAAAGACAACCAAATTTCACAGGAAAAGTGTATTACATGTTTTAGAGATTATTCATTCATATGATGCCTATCAGCTTGCAAGGCATTTGCAGGTTGCAAGGAGAAGTGGTTCTTTGATAACAATGAATTTCTGAAAATCATAGTGGATATAGTCCTAAAAAGATTCAACTTTGTACTTTTGTAAACCAACGACTTGCTACAGAAGTTAACTCCTGTTAAAATGGCTTGTGTTTACTGTACTGTCCCTATATATTGGAGGTCTTCATGGTACTGTGGAACACCGGAGCGTAGGAAGGGGATTAAAGAGGTCATATGCTTTTAATATACTGTCTTTAGGCAAGGTGTTGATGTCTCTAAACGGCCCACCGACATGTTGAACCCATGGCAGTTGATGAAAAGGCAAACTTTGGTGCCTTTACATATTGTGAGTAAAATGAGAAGGAAAGCAGGTGTGTCAGACCTTCACTGTGGCACTTTTCCTGGGTTAACAAACTGCATTGTTCCTTGCTCAGCTCTTAGCCCCTATTCTTTTATCTATAGTCAGGCTTCCTGGTTCACAGAGAGAGCAAAGTATATTACCTATGTTATGTCTCTATGGCAAAATGAAGCGCTAATTGATCTGCTCACAATGTTGACACTAAACTTTGAAATGCACTACACATTTCTTTGAAAAACAAATGTTTGATCTAAGACACTCTTTTTGGTTCTCTTACATGGGAGCCACTAAGCACAAGTACAGAACAATAGGAGACAAAAGAAAAAAGGGAACAGTTTTTCTAAATGACTTGTTCCAGATCACCTGTCTTTTATAAAGACACTTTATGTTAGGTCTCCATTTATTTGAAGATGACCATCTGTATTCACACATCACACCTTTTGCGTTTTAATACACATCTACTGCAACAATGGCAACATCTGTTGTTAAAGGACAGAAGTTAAGTAACCAGTGCCCTCTTGCCATCTACAGTCAGGATGGATCCTAGAAGAATATAACATTAACGATGCATTAAAACATTTGTCTTTGTACTTGAAAAAAGACTACTAACTTTTCATCTACAAAGAATGTAGTATAGGGGTTTATCTCCAAAGCAACCAAGTAATATAATTCAAAGGCTGCCCTTTGAATCGGTGATATTATGGGGCAAGTTCAGCATGGAAGAGGGGGTCTTGGTCTCTGTTCAGCTCCTCCTACATGGTACAAGGCAACCCCAGCTCAACGGAGGAAGCTGGTAGTCAACAAGGTGCAAAAGCAGGAGGTGAGGATGAGGTGTGTAAAGGCCGTTTCCGAGGCCAAGCAGGGAGAAAGGATGAGATGGGAGAATGTGGAACAACGCAAAATCGGCTGGCAAGACCTATGGACAATGGAACAG
Source organism: Acipenser ruthenus (assembly GCF_902713425.1). Lineage (NCBI taxonomy): Eukaryota > Metazoa > Chordata > Actinopteri > Acipenseriformes > Acipenseridae > Acipenser > Acipenser ruthenus. The sequence continues at coordinate 63,734,440 of NC_081191.1, read as the reverse complement.
AGCAGGATCAGTTTCCTCATCAGATCAACCTCTGGATGGGTGAGGATCCCTCATGTCCTTTGTGTTCATCAACTGCAACATTAAGGCACATTTTGACAGGACGTAAGGTGGCTCTTAGCCAAGGAAGGTTTACTTGGCGCCATGACCAGGTGCTGCAATGTTTGGCCTTAGCATTGAAAGACAAGCGTAACGTGACCAATGAGTTGCCACCAGTTCCATCAAAGCATTACACACAAAAGACAATATTCCTCCATCCAGGAGAGCAACCACCAAGAAAAGGTGTTAAAACCAAGCGTTGCCCAGGACAATTGGAAGCTGCTAGAGACTGGAAAAGGCTGGCAGATGTTGGTCAATGGCTTATTTTTCCACCTGAGATTGCACCACTAACCTTACCACTGACCAGACATAAGAACATAAGAACATAAGAAAGTTTATAAACAAGAGGAGGCCATATAGCCCATCTTGCTCGTTTGGTTGTTAGTAGCTGATTGATCCCAGAATCTCATCAAGCAGCTTCTTGAAGGATCCCAGGGTGTCAGCTTCAAAAACATTACTGGGGAGTTGGTTCCAGACCCTCACAAGTTGGTTCCAGACCCTCACAAGTTGGTTGTTGTCGTGTGGTCTTGATCAGCACGCCTTGTTCATCTGGTAAACAGTGCCATGGGAGGATGCTGTGGATGAGGCATTGAAGAAACTCTGATATGCTCAAATAGCTGCTGAAGCGGAACAGTGAGGATGGAGAGTCCGGGTTTACCCAGTGGAGGTGGGTTGTCAAGGATTTGTGGCACACTCTACAACTCGGTTTCTCAAAGATGTCAGATTCAGTGGCCAAGAGTTGCGTCGCACAGTGAAGAACTTATCTGAAGAAGCAGAAAGGAGCAGCAACTGGCTGTGGTTGAGATGGGAAGATTTTGGCTGTGGTTCTCAAGAACAATAGAAAGAAAGCAATGCTGATGTACGGGAAGTAAGTAAGCTGGGCTGAGTTGAGTGGGGGATGGCGGGGGGTGATGCTGGAGTGCCAGAAGCACTGTTGAGCCCTCTTGAGGTGTCGTGGGCTAGTCGACGAAACACAGAGGACGGAAGGTGCCCACTTGAAGCCCCCAGAGATGTACCCTACTTAGCTCAATCCAGATGGTTGTCATGCTGATGCGCTGGGGAGACCGCAATGTGGTTGATCCCCGGAGCCAGCATCGCAGCTGTTGTGTGTGCTGATGCACTAGGGAGGCAAAATAAGCTGATCCCTGGAGCCAGCGTTACACTTCAGCCATCAACACCAGGCAGAAGGCTATCTACATCATCAGATGGAAAGAAACGCGAATGGATGGAGATGCAGATGGATTAGATTAGTTTACTGTAAAGCTATGTCTTAGTTGGTGCTTATCTTGGCAAGAACTGAGTTCAAACCAGCATGAAGTTTTAACATCTACTCTCATGTATTGGAAATCACTGGACACAAAAGAGGGCTGCGGGAAGAAAGAAACCTCAGGAATTGATAATAGGAGAGATGTGCTTTGTGACTTAGAGACGAGTAAGGTGAGATCGGTCTCCGAGGCTGGGAAGCAACCGATACTTCCCCAAAGGGGAACCTAGAGGTTAGAAAATGGGAAGATGACAGAGAGTTAGACAGATTTGACCGGGGGTTCCCCTTGTCTCGCTGAGAACCTTCTTGGAGGAGAACGAAGCCAGTGGCGGCTGGGCTTCTAAGGTTGGGAAGTGAGCTTCACTTCACTTACCCCCAAAAAAGGACCCCCAGCACCCTGCAACTCTGCCACCAATGCAAAACAATGAACAATTTAAAACAGGCAATTAAAGACTAATCTCACCATTCAGTGGCAAAGACTAATCTCACCATTCAGTGGCAAGGAAACCTCTCCCCCCCCCCCCCCTTTTTGGGAGGAAACCTCTGGTGGACATACTAGCAATATTATATTGGGCATAAGATATGTCTTGAGCAAAGATATATCATGGAATCATGAACCCAAGATTCCACTACTGTGGAAGACCTATTGACATCGACTGCTGCATCTATATTGAAGGAATAAATATTATGTTTAATCGTGAAATCTTCAGGCAGATGTTTCCTTTGCTTACGGAGGGAACATTCAAAGCTCTGTCTCTAAAATGGCAGTTGCTTGGCAATCTTTTTCTTGCTCAGTAATGGTAGTTCATACCCCTAATATCATATATCTTTAAAAAGCCCCCAAATTGCACTTTCTATCTATAGCATTTGTTTTTGATTTGCTATGTGCAAAAATTAAATAAATGTTTGTTAAACTCAGAAAAGCAAGTGAAAAATGCATATTATTAGTTTTTTACATAAATTGCCATTTTACCCCCATTTCCCACTGACATAGAACAAAAAACTTGCAAAAAAATGACAATTTATATTGTTTTTCCAGAAAAATAGACTTAAATTTAAAAAATAAATAAATAAATAAATAAAAGATTTTTGCTTTCAATAAATAACGTGAACAACAAATATGAACAGTAAACAGTCAAGGGGCAATGCAGGTGTTGCCAGAGCACTACTGTGGGTCATCCCTATATTTGTCACCCCATGTGCCATTGCAGTAAAAAGTGTACTTCACTTCCGTTGTGGTCATTTCGTAGCACAGGTAACAGTTTCTTCTTAATTCAGCAAGATGGTGGTGTTGGTCTGTCCAGGCTGAGAAGAGGGGCATACAGTCACACATCAGTGTTTTTTTCAATGCCCCCCAGCTGACATGCAGTTCCTCCCTGAATTCCAGTTGTGTGCATCTGGAATTTTAATTCTGTGAATTTTTGGCTTGCCACTGTTGAAATAAAATGTAGCTGTTCACTACTGCAATATCGATAAAATGGAAGAACAAGGTCTTCCACCACTTCGAGGACTTTATACACACGTTATATTTCTCAATCAGCTGGTCTGATTTGTCAACACCTCCCATGTTCTGGTTATAATCGTGTATTGCCAATGGTTGCTGAACATCTCTGAATTGTTACTGCATCTGTTGCCATGTGCAACGTGGAAGGATTGTGACAGTGCGGGTATCCTTCCACTGCATGGTGTCCGTGGTATCCTTTCACTTCAATACAGTGTCACCTCAAGGTCTTGCCTTCTTGTCCCATGGCTTGTAGTCCTTCAAGGATCTTGGAAACTGTCTCATGTTAGGATTACAAGTGATCATGACAATTGAAGGACAACTTTTTTTGTTAGGTCATATGTACGTCCCTCTTTACTTCCAGTGTACACATCAAAGTCATAAGTGTAGCCAGTGTTAGGGCACGCCATCACTGTGACGGGGTACAGTGGCAGAACACTAGTTGTGAGTAAAAGAGAAGTGAAAGAGAAATAGCAATTGCTACGTCTGCTGTTTATACACCAGCACGATACTTGTTTATTTTGTTTTGTGTCTGTTGTGTTTGTCTGTTTTGGCCATTGTGACTTTTGTTTTGGAAAAGTGTTTCTTTTGTTCAAGCCTTTTATTTATTATTACCACAATCACCGATAGCTTGAAGCCCCAATGCGCTGGTTTGTCCCAGATGTACTGCCTCATCCCAGACCTTCCCTTGGACTTCACCATCTCCTCGTCAATAGACATGTTCCTCTTTGGTTGGTAAAGTGCTTTGGCATGTGGTCTTCATGTGATCCAGCAGGTAACGGCATGCTCAACCAGAACTGACAAAGTAAAGTATTGGTCAAAAGTCTCAATATTGTTTATTTTAACCAGTCCAGGGACGTTTTTATTTTGTGATGCAGTCTTTGCACTGTTTATTCCATGAGGAAGCCTATTTGACTTCATAACACCATTGATCCACGTGTGGAAATCTATTCCGACGGGACAAAGAGGCTTAAATGGAATCTGCTCAGGCACAGAAGTTTCTGGGTCATGATATGAAAAACTAGCAGGGAATCTGTCGGAGGGGAAAAATAAATATATGAGTGTAATGTAATACTTTATTATAAATAAAAAAGTACTAATACTTTGTGACCCACCTATCCTACAAATACATAATACCTATTATTACCAATACAGGACTGTAGCAAAGTGGCTATTGACTGGAAACAGGTGCAGAGGTGATGCAGTGCAGAAATAATCACACACCAGGAAACTGTAATCTGTTCTGGAAAAGGGGGTCTTTTATTTATAACTCCCGGTCTGGCGACCAAACAATAAACCTCCGGCAATATACACCAATGTGTAAAGCATGGAAGAAACAATAATAAATGGATTGCAGTCCAAATAATAAACACACGTTATCCGCCCCACAATAATACAATACACGGTCACCAGTACGGGTGTGTGCAGTAGTGCTAATGGTGGGTGATAACAATTAAACAGTGACTGTGGTGTAGTGTTGTTCCGGGTAGTGCTGGCCCAAGGTGACAGCTCCAGATATGTGTTAGCCGTTTAGTGATTTACAAAAACAAAAGACAATTACTAAAAGCGACAAAACAAACAAAACACTCACAAATCCTTTTTCGTATTTTTAGGGGTTTGTCCCGGTCCTTCCAGTTTCTCGTCTCTCAAACCAAGCGAAGGAGTAGATTGCAATTCTCCGTCCCCTTTATGCTATCACGCATGACCCCTTGGTAAACAAGTGCAGCTGTCTCTACTATCTGCAGCTGCTACATCGTTACCCATCCGGGTCAATATGTTCCTGCAACGGAGTCTCGCCTTCTTCCAGACTGACCGACTTCTCGGCCCGGGGAAAGAACTGTCAGGCCAGCCCATCCAAAGAACTCTACTTTCGCTGCTTAGCGCCCTCACAGGTCGGGAGGGAGATTTACAACCACAACTCATTGTATCTCTGTCACAAGGACATAACATAGCTATAATTTAACATATAGTATAAGCGTAAGCTCTTTATATTATTGTAGCTGCAGGAAATTTCTACTGAAAATTTCCATTTTTGCACACGAGCAGGACCACAAAAGTTATAAATAGTAGTATTTGAGAAAAAAATGTCCTTACAAAGATGGCACAATAAAAGTGTTGTAAATCGCTTGATACATTTTGTTGGTTGCGAATACAACACACATCCAAGCTACCAACTAAATAAAAAAGATAGCACTGTGGTATAAATCATAATGGAAACAAAAAAAAAGGAAAAAATGCAAGAAACACATATGTATTGCTGAACACAATAACCAAAATGCTCCCAATAAATGCTGGATCAAAAGCTTAGCAAGTATGTGAACATGTTATGCAAATATATAGTAGTATGAAAAAAAAAATGTCTTTGTAGTATGAAAAAAAATAGTATGTCCTTGTATAGCTGCATGTCAAAAACAACTATGTGTGTTAGCTGCATGAACTCCACTTACTATAGAGCCGGACCAGAAACTTTTTGGATATTATTATTTGAGAAAAAAATAAGTTCCCTACTAAGATGGACAATTCAGTGCTTCAATACTGATCCACAGTTGTAATTAGCTTTGTGAATTATGTTGGTTACGATTATAACACACATCCAAACACAGCGCTGAGCTACAGAGCTGAATGCTCAACACTGGCACTGTCAAAAAAAAAAAAAAACACTGTGCATTAATATGAATATATATATATTAGTGAAAGCTTGGTTGGATTGTGTTACCATAGCAACAGGTAGAATAATAAATTGCAGCTTAAACACAGCTTTTTATATATATATATATATATATATATATATATATATATATATATATATATATATATCTATATATATATATATATATATCTATATATATATATATATATCTATATATATATATATATATATATCTATATATATATATATATATATATATATATATATATATATATATATATAGCACATTTCACAAAAAAAAGGTATTGGTCAGCCATGGAAACAGACATGCTGCATGGTGATTTATAATGTATAGGTGAGGTTAAAGGTTGACAGCAGTTAACAGAAGGATTGGTAAAAATGAAAGCAGTAACACTAAAGCTGGGAAACATTTATTCAAGCATATACAGTAGGACTACTTTTGTAACACATATAATATGATATGTGTTATAGCTAAACCAAGTACTAACAGCAGTTAAATGATAATAAGTGTGGATTCCAGCTCTGGCCTAGTGGTCTAGAACCTTAGGAATGCTGCCTCGAAGTTTGAGCTGAGCTGTAACTGAATAACCTCCACAGGCGGGAAACAATGACTACCCATGACCTGAATCCACTGTGTTCATGCCACAGCAATAATTTCCAGGTCACTTCAGAGGATTTATTGCCTTGTAGTACATCATAAATCAACCAGCACAGCTGCATGCCAACAGGTAAAAGTGTATCAGTTATATTTGTAAAACAGCTTTAAAACAATTTAACCTTCTATACAAGAGTAACACGCCATCAATTACGTTTAGTCAAAATACAGTTAAACAGTTAACTGAGATTAATTGAATGACATGTTCAGCAAATATGGAAGTGTTTTATTTTGAGGTTTTTATACATTTTACTGACATCAGCAGACATCCACCATTCTATTCACTTACCATGAAACATAAAACTTGGTCGGGAGGGACAACAACATTTTTTTAATGTATTCTATGATAAAAATGAAATTAGTTGTTGCCAAGGCTATTATAACTCACGCTTCAAGTATTTTACAAAATTTCTTCTCAAACCCAATTTTAAATGATATGTTGAATAAAATATAACTCAACATTGTTTATTCTGTTTTTATCACTATTAATTGTGCACAGCGCCTTGAGATGTGCAGGTCTGCACATGATAAAGCACTATATATAAATCTAAGTTGTTGTTTATCACTTTTTGTTACCCCATTTATGCTTAAAAATTGATATTGTAAAAAATGTAATAATAATAGAAAAAACAGAATGAGGTTCCTCAGTGTACACTCTACCTTCATCACAGGTGTTTCTGAAAATGGACAATAATATTTGCTTAATTAGTTCTTAAGTATAAAATGATAGTTGTCTATAGATGTTAACAACATCAATGGTAACAGTCTTTTGGTGTTAAATCAAGTTCAGAAAAAAACAACCTTTAATAGCAGGTTGACAGCAGGAGAACTGGCTTGGTAAATCAATGAAATGCCTTGGAAGAAAGCACGTTTCTGATGCTGAAAGTAGGTACTTGATATCTGAGTGAAGATCTGAAGGCTGTCATGCAGACAATTAGCAAATTATCTTGAAAAAGGCTCTATTTAAAAGGAACAAAAGTACAAAAAAAAATTGTGTTTAAGCTGCAACCTAGTATTCTACCTGTTGCTATGGTAACACAATCCAACCAAGCTTTCACTCACTGGAGCCCTTTTCAACTGCTGCTGAATATAATGTTGCCCATTATCTGGAAATTATGTTGATCATTTCATGGGTTAAATATGTTTTATTGGTCATGCAGTATTAGTAACCCTCAGAATTATATAATACCTAAGTCACCAGAATTGGTGCATATGACTTAAAGGGCTCTATTCTGATAAAATGAGTGCAATTGCAAACGCAGTGGATAAAGTCATTCGCGTCTGCCCCGCAGGGAGTGGCTCCAAAAGTGTGAGTCTGATGAAATGAAAAACCCAGGACAAGCGCTTTTAGTGGCGCACTGACAGCACCCAGCCAATCAATGCTGAGTAGGTTGGGGAATCTGCTATCCAATTAGGGCCAGGCTACAATCCCTTTAAGAGACAGAATGCGCTTGCATCATCCCAAGGCTCCGTTTTGAATGTAGAAGTGGCGATCATGTCGAGTGGCAGTAGCACAGAGCAAGAACAACCAGCGCAAGTCAGAACAGCAAGTGGCAGGTCACTCGCCGACAATTCTTAAACCACGCTTCATGACACAGGAGATTGCTATATTAACATCTGTTATCATTCATTCATCCACTACTTCTGGTCCTGGCTATTAGCTGTGCCCTGCATTATTACTTTATGTGTATTTCCCACTTTTTTTGTTTTTTTGGTTCTGTGTCATGTGTGGTTTATGTATTATCTCCCAATGGCATGTCCTTGTATGTGCTGACTAGGTCCACATGCTGTACTAAAATTCATAAAATATTCTTTATGTACCATACTTTTTGTTTCAATAAACCAATTTAGCCTAACTACGTTGTTTCTTTTGTAATGTATTAATGAAAATAATATTACATACCTGAACACCCTTCCTCTCAATGGTTGAAATTTTAGTAATAATATCAAGCACATCATCCATGATTATTAGGGGTCTACTTAAATCGCAGAGAATTTACATATTTTTCCTGGGTAGGTTATGGAATAAAATTAGGATTTTGCAGACATTTCATGGACCTGTTTAAACATTAAATAAACCTAAGTAGATAATATTTCAGACAACTATAAAAGCCTAAAAATAGTGGCACTTACTTCCTTACTAAAGTGGAGTGCTGTCATTTGTTAAAGGCAAGCATGCAACATCCTCCAGCAGTTCCCCCAGCTGACATTCTCTGTCTGTGTTGTGAAGACTTGCCCATACATTGAGACTGCATGTTCTGCATCCACTGAATTGGCTGGAAGTGTAAGGCAAAGCTTTGCCAAGTTATACAGATGTGGAAATCGATTAGAAACAGTCCCAAAACTCAGTTACCCTCAAAGGCATATGGCATTCTTTTATTATTATTATTTGTTTATTTAGCAGACACCTTTATCCAAGGCGACTGACAGAGACTAGGGTGTGTGAGCTATGCATCAGCTGCAGAGTGACTTACAACAACGTCTCACCCGAAAGACAGAGCACAAGGAGGTTAAGTGACTTGCTCAAGGTCACACAGTGAGTCAGTGAGTGAGCTTGGATTGGTTACAAGCCCTTTTCTTTAACCACCGGACCACACAGCCTCCTTATAAGGCTATATAGAATAAATATAATAAAGGCTATTGTCCCCCCCCCCCCCCGTGCATATTTTGTGTTTTATGTTTTATGTGGTGTGTTATTGTTGGTGTGTATGTATTGGTGCCATGGGTATAATGTGGGCTGTGAATCATGAGTGATTTAAAATGTATATTTGTATTTAGGCACGGGGATTGCACAATTACTTCACGTGCAGATAAAATGTGTATTAGTATTTGGGCACGGGGAGTGCACAAAGTAGATCACATGCAGACTGCTGAGATTCAAGTGAATGATTGATTAGCAATCGAGTCTCGGCACAGCTGCATAAAAGACTGAGTGTTTCACGCACGCGGGATTGATGTGTTCAGGTAGAGAACGGGAGAGAGTGTGAGGAGAACAGAAATGAAAATAAATAAAAAACAAGTTCTTCTCATGCTGGAACTACCAGCACGATACTTGTTTTGGGATTCGTTGTTAGTGTTTTGTTTGTCTGTTTATTTTGGCCATCGCGCCTTTTGTTTTGTGAAGTGTTTTGTTTTGTTTAACTATTTAGGAATTTTTTTGTTTATTAAAATGCGCAGCAGCGCATATAATCACAGCACTGTTGTCTATCTACTTCCTGGTCTGACGTCACCACAAAGCCATCTTGCCACAGCTATATATGCAGCATGTTCATTGTCATGCTGTTTGGCCCATCCAGGAATTCATTAGTACCGAGTCAAAAGAAAGAAAGCGCGCTATTCGGGTCTAAAATTCTAACTGTGTTTAAAAGTAAGCAGCGGGTTATGAGGTGGCTGTGCTAGAGCATACCTGTAGTACTGATACCTCTACAACTGACAGGAATATTTTTGGTCTGTGCTGAAGTTTGTTTTCTGAAAGATGTTATTTGTTTTATATTGTTTAGCAGCCTCAGTAGTAGCCTTTCATTTAATGTGTGATTCTGAATATAAAATATCTCCATCTGCATCAGATTTCTTGACACGATCCTCAGCCAAAATACACTTTGCATTTTTTGCTTTGTTGTCCATTTTTGATATTTTACCTCCAATGCTGAAAACTAGATTTTAGCAACCTAAATCAAAATAACAATGCAACACTGACTTTGTCCCACCTCCTACTGTACAGTACAGGTCACAGAAAAGCCAGTTCAGACACACTGATAGGCTGATGAAAACATTGTCATGTGAACAGTAAACAAGAAAGTTAAATGCTTTGGAGTATTTATTTTTTGTACAGTAGGAGGTGGGACAAAATATGTCAAATTCAACAAATAATTCGATCAATTATGTTAATTACGAGTTTAAGTTGGAATGAAAACCAGAAGACCCTCGAGGACTGGAGTTTGACACCCCTGATTTGAACAGTTGTAGCAACACGTGGGGACATGTAACGCTACATTTTTCAGAACCCTTACTACCCTTACTACAGAACATTACTCTTTAATCCAATATACTAAGCTTGCTAAATTAAAGTAATGGAGATCAGTACTTGATTACACCTCAACTTCCTCTTTAGAACATTTTCCTAAAATACTTGTTCAGGGGTGCAAATCATTTTGAAAATTTTAGCACCAGAGAGCCTACTGGTACTAAATTATCAAACCCAGCCCTAATTAAGCCCCTTTCACAACTTCCCACACGATATGAACCTTCTCTCCTGTGTATGTGGATGTGTGGGTGGGCCATGTGAGTAGTCCACACAATGAGAAACTATCATCATCTATGGTTGCTCGGGATTAAACATTCTAGAATCTAGCACCATAATGCCAAATTTGCGCTCCTGTTGTGGGTCAGATCTTGTTTCTGAATCTTGTATATTGGTAATGTCAATTTGAACTGAATTAGCGGTATAATGTGAAAGAAGTTGATGCTGGCATCATGCCATAGGAGGTATATTATCATTATATACTTTTGTAACAATGCCCCTGTTATCTTTCATATATTTATTTGTCACGTGTATGTTTTATGTTTGTTTTAATAATTTGACACTTTGATTTGATTAGAGCACGTTTTATATACTATTGACTGATACTTTGTAATTGATTTATCACTTTCTAGTAGCTTCTCCATTCAGTTCACGTGTAATGCCTTAATGGGTAGCGACTAATTGAATCATTGATTGTTTTATGCACATGAATATAAATAGCCTATATGTCTTGCAAACTGGGGTTTGTGTCTGTCTTTCTGTCCTTTGTTGTGGATTAGTTTGTGCAGGAGTGGGAACATAATTTTAGTGTTTGTAACGGAGAGTAACAGAGGGAAGTGAAACGAGCCAGTACATGGACTTTCCTGATGATAAGTATTCGGATGACGTACAGTATGCTGGTTTGAACAACCAGTGTGAGTGAATTAATAAGAGTTTTTTATCCTGTCAGTAGCTATTCGTAACCTATGGTATAGAAGGTAAGAGATTGTTATACATATTTTTCTCTCACTCTGATGTTCCCCCCGCTGCACAGGCAACTTGTTATATGTTTTTACAATGGTCAGTGTTTGCCCTATCCTCTATTTTGCGCCTGGTTAACAAACCATACCCTTACTGCATGCACTAAGCACTTTCTAAAGTGCAATGTTGCAGTTTGCACGTTGGTGATTTAAAAATACTATTTTGATCAATCTTAATTATGATGCCCTGTAAATGGAAAATCTGTAATTGATCACTTGGACATTGAACAATGTGTTGTTGATCCTTTTAACCGTGCTGTCAAATAAAAACATTCCTTGATTTTATATGTATCTATTGTCTGTGTTTTTCTTGGTGACACTGTTCCCTGTATTTTAGCTCTGTATCCAAATAAAAAGAACCTGATTATTATCTAATATTGTTCTGTGGTTATCGCACAGAACTGGCGTAGTCGGATTATATATTAAAAATAACCCCCCTGTTTGTAGCCCCTCTGAGTGAGTGGGTGTTACACATTGTACCTATGTAAAAGAACACTTTTTTTCACTGAACATGAAATACGCAAAGCAACTAATATTGAATATTTTTTGGTGCCACTACATATCAAGGGCTTGCTGATAAAGTACGTCAATGCAGCAAAAACAAATCATACCTGTGAAGAGAAACAGGTTTTGCTTGGTTTGTTTTGCTATGTTGTGAAGCATATCAAATGTACATTGACAAAGATAGTAACATTTAAAACTGCCTCAGAAAGCTGCTTTAATATTGCTTTTTCTTGCAGTCATGGGAATGGCTTTTTATCAGATGCTTATCCTTTTTGCCTTAAGCAAATGCAGTGCACATTATAATCATGAGGAACATCATATAAGATAAACCGTTCCCTTATAAACATTCACCACAGTATCTTTGCACTTTTCCCATGCTTTTATACTATAATTGACCATACTTTACCCAGGTTTACAAAGTTTATTAATATCCTTTACCTCACAATGCTTACCTCTGCTTTACCATGCTTTCACTATGCTTTATTACACTTTTCCATGTTTTTACAAGGGTACATTTTTATTAGTGCTGGGACAAATATCCAAACAAATATGTTTTGACATGTATGTATTCGGATACAAAAAAATAAATAATCAGATGTTCGTATTCGCTACAAATGACAAAAATACCTTGCGCTTATTTACAGTCTCACCAGTCTCACAAATGAAAAAAAGCTCTGTGTGATATGTGAGATTAATATGCATAAAATAAACACAGAATCAACACAGCAGCTCTTGAGCCTCTATTTAAAAGTTTTAGTCACCAAAAAGTAAACAAACCAGATTATGCGCGCGCATGCACAGTGATCTCTATGGAAAGCCATCTGGCACAAAAATGCTTTGTGCTGCTTTAGAGCAAGCCAGAATCTCATGGGACAGAAAAAAGGCAAGAACGTCATTCTGAAATGTCTCGTTTAAACAGTACCCAACTTCCTGAAAATGTTGTGTAGTGATTTTTATATAGACTGTTATATTATTGTTGCGACTTTCTGTTATGTGGAATGTAATAAATGAGAACCAAAATGGTGTTTTTTCCCCCTTCACTTTACAACGCCACTTCCACGTTTGTTTTATTTGAAGTACTTAAAGTTAAATTTCAGTTTTCGTTTGCTTGTTCAGCTATAAAAAGGCACAGGTAAACATCATGTTATTACTGTACTTTATGAAAACATGTGTATGGCCACTGTTTACCGTGAAGAAACGCCCATGACAGGGAATGGGAAAAAAGAAATAAAATGCATTGTCAACTTTATGTACTATTTATTTCGGGAATAAACAAACAACGTTTAACTTGAACTGCTATTTGGCATCCTTTGTTTTGTAGTTAATTCATTGGGGTAAAGAAATTCCTATACAACTTATTCTTTACTCCTGGGATATTTTTCTATTTTAACCTGTTACATATTGTAAGGTCTTGCTGTAAAATAAAGACACACATTGTCTCTGCCTGCGTTCTGAGCAATATAATGGCTTTTTATTACTTTTTGAAAAACAAACAAATATCCGAATGAATATTTAAATTATGAGCGAATATCCGAACATGAAAATCCTGTGTTCATCCCAGCACTAATTGTGAAAGAGATCATGTTTACTACAATATACCAGAAGAACATTAACCATGAAATAAAACACAGTAAGAGTATGCAATACATGAGTAAACTTATTTACATTAGATCAAAAGCAGAGCCTATTTATTTTTGCTCCGTTTAACTAAAGGCAATTCACTTATGTGATAAGGGTCCATGTGTTACTCCTTGAAAAACATATCTAAAATCATATCAAATGACAGTCAACACTACCATGTGGGTTAAAGACATTAAACATCTCAAAAACATGAATTGATTTCTCATCTAAAGGTAATCTCTTAGATAAAAAAAAAAAAAAAAAAAAAAATAATAATAAAAAAGCACAATCCCCCAAGGACTTGTGAGCAGCAGGACCGTCTAAAGAAATGTAAACTAGAGGTTGAAGGGAAGTCTTGTTTGGTCATGATCATACAATACAAATATTGACAACACTGTTAAAAAAACAAACAAACAAACAAAAACACACTGATTAGTCATCCTGGTTAAAACTTTCTTTTACATTAAGATTTGTCATCAACTTTGACTCTGCAAACAGTCTGGCTATATTCCAAGACAACTGTAAGCCAACCCTAAAGTTGTGACAAACTGCCTAAATCTTTTGAAATATAATCCTTGACGAGATGAAAACAAAGCCTATAGTCTTCCCAAGCACAATACAAAATTAAGGTGGAATTCTGCTGAAGAACTGGGTCGCTCGTTGTTTGTCCTTCCTGGTTTATGTCTCGGGACGATGTATACAGTTGCATTCTTTTTAATCTCCAGACATCACTGATGCATCTGCCTGAATTTGTTTAGGTGATGTACAGAATCTGATACTTTATCAAAGCTACCAGCATGAGCAGCCCTTTGCACAATATTGGCTTTGGTCCCATAACTTAAAGTGCCTACGTGCAGATTGTTTATGGCATTTGTGTAAATTGGCAGTCGCTAGGCCAGTGCAAGATAAGACTTTCAAAACCATACAGTATGTGGCGCCTCCTCTATAGGACTGTTGTTTTAAATACACCACTCCTTAATTACACCAGGAGTAAGGGGTCCTCCAAATTAAAATGTCTCCCATATACTGTGACCCCTGCTTGAGCCCCTTTCAAACAAATTAAAGAATAATGAGGAAAACATGCATATGGTTTAAACCCAACATAGGCAAGGTGTTATTTATTTAAATACAACACAAATTCATTCAGACAAAAGAAAAAAAGAGAAATGCTTGCTTTTTAGTACAGATATCTTCTTTACTAATTAACAGCAGCTATTATATGCTACGGTAGATTCAAACCTAAAGGAAAGCAAGGGTGGGTTGATAAAGCACAATGAAGTCAGGGCAGCCTCTCCCATGTACCACCGTCACCTGGAGAAGAAATTGCTCAAAACAAGAATACAAAAAGCACAAAATAAGGGTTTTATTAAAAATACAGAATATAACCAAATAGTGATTAACAAAATAAGATTTTTAAAATGAGTAATATAGTTTCCAGCTTTGTTGCAACATAAAACGACTTTTGTTTCAGAGGCAAACGCTTCTTATTAAGACCAAAGAGTTGACTTCACTGCGAGGTGGTATCCCATGCGTGCAGACCGGGATGTTGACACTGTGTGTATATTGTAACAATAATCCTTAACGCTATAAGAATGAGCCTTTAGTTGATTCAGAGCCAAACTCGATACTTATTACACTAATAAATGATCAAAGACA
The DNA here is from genome assembly GCF_902713425.1 of Acipenser ruthenus. Lineage (NCBI taxonomy): Eukaryota > Metazoa > Chordata > Actinopteri > Acipenseriformes > Acipenseridae > Acipenser > Acipenser ruthenus. The sequence continues at coordinate 63,719,433 of NC_081191.1, read as the reverse complement.
ATCTGCCAATTGTTAACTAACAATTAACACGTCGTTGTGGGCCACGACCTATGCTGCTAATTAAACTAATTAATTTTCAAAAGGAATCTCAGGGTGGAACTATTCTGTCTCTGATTATTCGCGTCTCTCGCTGCTTCACAACAACAACAACAATAACAACAACAACAACAAACACTTCCTTTGTCACTGGTCTTTAGACCCAGTTAGTCCCGCCTCGTTCCACGCCACAGCCAATCACCAGCATCTCTTGTGGTCCGTGCCTGTCACCCATAGGCTGTTCGACCGATGTGAAAGACAACCCCTCATACTCCAAGCGTTCCTGCACTCACATACGTTACAATATTATCTTTTTGGGGGGTCTAGGGCCCAGGTTCATTATAATCAAAGGTTTGTTATAATGAAGGGCGTTATAGTGTATTTTTCATTTAGCTGCTGCTATTATCACAGTGGCATCCTCTATTCCCGTCTCTGAACCCACTGAATTCCATGGAAATGGGACATGTTTCCCATAAATACGAATTACTAAAGAAGTTAACTGTGAAAGTATGACTTACGGCTGGTTTGATGGCATTTACCCGTTCAGTAATTTCTTGACAGGCTTTTTTTTTGCCGGAATTGTTTAATGACACCTCTAACCTCCCCAATATTATTTATTTTTTAATAATTACTTCTAGTACAATTGCCAATGTTTCTTCTTCGCTAAAATTTTATTTTCTTCACTTTGCGTGCAGCCATGTTGTTTTTTTAAAACAGACTCGAAAAAATAAGACTGGTTTTCTTTGCTTAGCAACAGTAGCTTAAGACCAGTCTTACTTAAGACCTACAAAGTTTTGCTTTGTGCAACAGACTTAGCTCAAGGTCTTACGTTAGACCAATTTCGCTGGACTTAAAACTAAATCTTAGACTTAAGTTAAGACTTTTTTGTGCAACCAGCCCCAGGAGGCAGTGTGATCTGGGGGAGGATGAATACAGAACTCCACAAATTTCCACAAACACAATAAATATTCATTGTTACAATTCTCTTTTTAATCCAAATGGTTGCACTCAGATTTGTTCACTTACAGTCTTCTATTAAACCTACATAACTGCCAAGTATATTCTGTTTTCTGTTTAGAACCAAACAGAAAACACAAGACAACAAGCAAACACGTTCGCAAAAGCAAACCTCAAAAACTAAAACGTAATACTAAAACAAAAAAGAAAACAAACAATTATGCGTGACCACAAAAAGAAAACACAATTTACACAGTTTACTTAAAACAAAACACCAACTACATTAATTTTATTATTTATTAAAACCAGGCAAACTGCCCCCTCTAATTTTGTGTAGGGCTTGTCTTCTGCCCTGCCACAGTGGTATTTTGTTTATCATGGTGTAATTTTTCCATTTTTTTTAAAGGAAACTGTTAATGAGTAGCAAGCAATTAAGAAGGTTAATTTAGGGACTCATATTAGTGACTGAAGTGTGCCCAATGTGTTTAAAACACGATTTTATAAAAATTAACATGAATGTTTTACTTTCACGATATGGAGAACGGATGGCCAAAGAATTGATGCAGCTCATAGTCATGGAGAAACTCACCGCTATTTTGTCGCCAGAGAATAGGGAATAGGTAAAAAGACATCATCCCACCACCCTGGAGAAAGCCATATCCCTGGCGGAAGCATATGAAGATGCAATGGAGGTAGTTGCCCACAATCAGACCCCTGCTAACAAACCAACATGCAGCAGCATCAGCACCCACACAGGCCCTGACGACAGTTCACAGCAGACTAAGCCTAAAGGAAGAGGTCCGGTATCTCGACCATGGACACCGTGATTAGCCCCTGCTTGGGTGAAAGGAAAAAACCCTAACCCTCCAGCCCCTGAGGTGTGAGACAAAGCCTCTCCCTCAGTGGCCTCTGGTCCTGTTTGTTATAGATGCCAGGAGCCAGGTCATAGGATTAAAATAATGTGATATCTGTATAATGTGAAATAATGTATAATGTGATATCTTGTAACAATTGTAAGTCGCCCTGGATAAGGGCGTCTGCTAAGAAATAAATAATAATAATAATAATAATAATTCGAGACTTCCCACAGATGGCAGTGGACGCTGTGTCCCAGTCTTGGGCTCCAGGGGAGGGTTGGGAAGGCCCTTTTGTAATTCGAGAGCAAGTCGGGGAAGTGAGTATCTATGCTTTAGTGGACTCAAACCCTTGTGCACAAACCCTTATTCGGCAATTGAGGGTACAACTCACATGGCATGTGACCATTTCCTGTATACACGGGGATACCTGGGCATATCCACATGCCAATTGGACAAAAGGAGAAACACAACCGGGAAGAAACAATTGGAGAAATCTTCCCGTTGCAATCTGAAAGGGGGAGGGGCTTGACTCCCTGGTAAACTCATCTCTTAAACATAGTTATAGGGAAATGTGTATACAGTCTGGGAGACGGGATTACTAAAGCTAGAGAACCAATAGTAAATGTCAGTCCCTTGAATGTACCTGATCTGTGGCATCATAACATAGATTTATGTTTGGAACAACAGAATGACATTACATTAAAACATTGTTAGAGCCAGGTCAGGTATATTGAAGGGAAGTGTGTGTCTGAGGGGCGACCGGTGGTATTTCCGCACTTTGCAGAGACTGGGCATTTACTATATAGAGTAACTCGGGCTGCCGGGACAGGACAGCCTGTAACCCAGTTATTGGTTCCAGAGCCTTTTCATAAAGAGGTCATGAGGTTAGGGCATGACCTCCCATTTTCGGGTCATTTAGGATCAGAAAAGACAACTAGTGGCACAGTTTTTTTGGCCAGGGGTTCACGGCCATGTGCGGAGATATGTACAGGAATGTTCAAACTGTCAGCTAGTTTCTCCTAGATTGGTTTGCCCTGCTCCCTTGATTCCACTTCCGATTTTAGGGATCCCGTTTGAGAGAATAGGTGTAGATATTGTGGGCCCTCTGGAAGGAGTTGCTTGTGGTTATCGGTACATTCTCGCAGTAGTGGACTATGCTACCTGATATCTAGAAGCAGTGTGGAGTAGTGGTTAGGGCTCTGGACTCTTGACCGGAGGGTTGTGGGTTCAATCCCAGGTAGAGGACACTGCTGCTGTACCCTTGAGCAAGGTACTTTACCTAGATTGCTCCAGTAAAAACCCAACTGTATAAATGGGCAATTGTATGTAAAATAATATGATATCTTGTAACAATTGTAAGTCACCCTGGATAAGGGCGTCTGCTAAGAAATATATAATAATAATAATAATAATAATAATAATAATAATAATAATAATAATAATAATAATTCCTTTGAAAGCATTAAAAGCCACTGCAGTAGCGACGGAATTGGTGAAATTATTTTCTAGAGTGGGGATTCCTAAAGAGATTCTCATTGACCAGGGCACTAATTTCATGTCAGGCTTCAACAGGGTTTGAGCTGTTGTATGGTCAGCAACCACGTGGTATCCTTGATCTAGTCAGAGAGGGTTGGGAGGAGCAATCCACAGCATCGTGTTGACAAGATCAAATGTAGATTACTTTTCCTGGGGAGGGGGGGTTGGGGGGTGAGATAGGGGAGACCTGTTGTGGCTATCAGGCGCATACTGGAGGTGGTCGGGAGCCCTGTGGGATCCGCCTGCCAATCATGGCAATGACACAGAGAGGTTGGGTGAGGGAGTATCGCGTCTCCCTCTCTCTGAGGACTCTGCTGTTCCTTTGTTCTTGCCATTCTTGGAGAAACAACAGCGGGAGCTGGTTTTGTAAACCTGAAGTACACAAAATAAAACAAGATCGCCAGTGTCTGGAACGAGAAAAGGGGCAAGCAAGCCCAGCTGAGGAAGACAGCCGCTACTAAATATTTAATTAATTATTACGTACCCGAGTGGTACATTGACAGTTTAGTTGGAGAAGTCTGGGCAACCCTGTGAGTGACAGTGAGGGAACAGCAAAGCGTAACTGAGATCCGAGCCGCACCGTATAGCGGAGGCTGCAGGACACTTCAAGAAGCAGCACCTTTTGTTTGTAGTTTTGTTATTGTGTTTTATTTCCTTTCGCCTTCTGTTTTGAATATTATTTTCAGCACCTGCGTGTGCACGATAAATCACCTGACAACAGAAACTTACCATTGTCGGTATTTTTCAGCAAGCTGCTGTGAAAACAAAACTTACCTTGTGCCTTAAATAAAAATTGGACGCCGGTGATCGCGCGATATAATAGCTGTCTCCTACGTGTTCAGTGAAACCCCACACCCTCCCGCAGGGGGTTTAGATTATTCAGAGAGTTCCTTCGGCTCCACTCTGAGTGCTGGGATATGTGATGGGAGAAAAGGGTCTCGTGTTGTTATTCATCCCCCTGACAACAGAGGGTGCTGGGCCAAGCCAAGGATCCCCATGCAAAGATTGCATGACCATGATGGAAGCCATCTTTGTGAGGGGCAACAGTGCAGGTACGCTAAACCCGATCGGCAGGTGTTGACCTGAGTGTTCGCAGATAGGTGTTTCACTGATCTCAGGGGCGGTGTTGTGAGTACAAAGGGAACTGCACTGTTGTACTTTGGGGCTGGCATTTGGATTTATGAATGGAAGAGAGAGCGATACATGGAGGGGAGGATTATAAAGATTAACCTGTGGTGTTTATACTTTTAGACAGGACTGACAACTGAGGAGTGAGGGAGAGGCTGACAAGTGGTGGAGTCCCTGTCCCTCAACCTGAATCTGTTTTTTGTGTTTTGATTAATTCTCATGCCCTGACCCTGCACGTTTTTTAACTTTTTGTTTAAATAAACTACTACCCTATCCAGGGGTAATCGCAACAAAATGCCTGTTTCGAACTCCCTTATTTATCCACTCCAGTCACATAGCTATACATTGAAAAAAATATTTCTGGTTTACTACGTTTGCAGAGTATTGATTGGAAATTAAATTTAATTCAATAGAGATGTAAAATAATACTGTTAGTGTTTTTGTATTACTTGAAAAAGACGATCACATACGAAAATGAAAGTAAAATACCTGCGCACATTGTAATAGCATTCATTGGAAGACGCATGAACAAAAGTGCAGTATTTACTTGTGTTTCTCCTTACTGTTTAGTGTTAGAAATAAAAAGAATGACTCTTTCAAAACAAACTTTCAGTTCAAATATTTTAAGTGTGCAACACATCATTTGCTGGAGTAAAAAGAAAGACTCATTCAGTCAATTAAGGTTGGGTCTTTATGCACATGTCTATTCGTCCAACATTAGTCTTGTGGCCTCTGACTTTTCTTTATTTGTGACGGCACCTCTGCTTGCTTATGTTACCAAAAACTGACAACTGACTTTCCCCACAAAATATAAAAAGAAGAAATATCTGGCAAGATAGAAAATCACCCCGCAGCAAACACATTTCAAACATGCCTGGTGATAAGTGAGGTCATAACATCTATAACATTTACATAAAGGTGGCGGAATAACTATTCAGTATTTAAATGAGAAACATACTGTATATGTTTATGATACAAATGACAAGTTTTTACATCATTTCAGGATTTTAATCAATGGACAGATGAGATTGAAAGGTACTAAAAACAAAACAGACGTGTTTCAGGAGATATGGAGAAAGAAGAGAATATACATTTAATAGAACACAATAATAAAATAAGTACATCAGGACAAAGAGAAAAAAAAGAAAGTTAGAGAGCTAATTTTAATGTAGCCTAGTTTTAATGTATGTAGTTTTAATGTATGTACTGTATTAAATTATAGTTTCATGTACCTGGTTATGGAGTGTATTATATATGAATACATAAATAAATAAACGGCGAAATAAATACATATACAGACATTAATTTATTTATTTATATATTTGTTGATGTATTCACTTATGTATTTGTTTATTTATTTATTATTCATTTTGGCATAAAATATCCTCCATACCCAGTTGCACTTTATGAAAATGAATAACAGAAAATTAGTGTATAATAGGATATCATATAAAAAAAAATGGTGGCAAAGAACGCCAAGACTGTGAGTGATACTGGCAATACATGACCTCTCAGAGTGCTTGACTCTAAATCCTCTTTAACTTGATCACATAAATACAATATCATAGCCTTCTGCATTTGATATCTTCGTAGCACTTGGTCCAAATGAGTTTATTTTAGACAGAGCCTGCTTGAAATTGGTTCCCATCTCCATTAGAACTCTTTGAAACCATGTTAGATGGAAAATGCTCATTCCGACCTCATCAACCCTTTAGATTTTTGCACGGGGGGGAGGGGGGATATGTTAAGTACCCACTTCATTTGCATAACATTCCTCATTCCAGAAAGTTAAAAACCCGCCACAAAGCCCTCCACAATGGTCGGAAAAGCTTTGCTATTCAGGGCCAGAATGCTTACTTTCAACTGACTGGACAATGTTGCATACGTATAAGCACTCGCAAATATGTCTGATTCCCTTAGACTCCGCCCTCGAAATGCACAGATTAGAAGACGTCACATACTGTGAGAAAAGGGGACCCTACAAAGTTGCTAATGGCGAGTATTACTGGTACTAATTTGTAAAAAAAATATAACCTTATAAATTTTCTGGAAATAGCACATATTATAGTTAGATTTGTGTGTTTAAATTTACTTTTATTAATGACTGTCATACATTTTTTTTAATCTCAATGTGGGATCTGAAACGCGGTGGGGAGGCCTAAGATCTCCCCTAGGCGCCGACGCTGAATAAATGCTGATAAGAGGAATAACCAGAATACTCCTTAAGATTAAGTATTACCTATGTGTTTTAAGTAGTCTTTCTCCTGCTTCTTTTGAGGAAGGTTTTAATCAAATGAGATCTGAAGACAAATCCAGTCATTAGAAAGCCATAGGTATTTCTCTAATGTTTCAACACTGGTTTGTCAGCTACCCATATGTTTCTTGTAATAACCAGTCTTACACTGAGGGCTGTCATAAATAAGGGCAATTTTAAGAAGAGATTTTGATATCAACTTTCATACTTCTATCTTTAGAAATATGAAAACAAATATGATACAAGAAACATAAATTGAATGTTTCGTCTCAACTGTTTGGTCCTATGTACGTTTGGGGAGTTTATATTATTGTATAACTAGAAAAGAATGCTGTATAAATGAAAGTTTTATGGATCAAGAATATACAAACAAGACTGCTGCAAATGCAGGAAAACCAAAATGGCTGTTTTTTGTGTGTTTTTTTCTATGTTGCAATGAACGGTCATATGCGTTATTTATATATGCAAAATGTAAATTCACAGAAGGCTGAAAGGTAAAATCCTGTCTAATTCTTAAGCTTTCCTTGAGTTCAAAATATGTAGAAACCAATACAGAACTATAAAATTATGATTAGGTTATGTTTTGATATTTAGCCTATTTCACTCCTTTTAATGAATAATATATATCCAAGTCAATGTAATTTAGCTCCCGTTGTTGAAATCACATACTGAATTATTGAGATTATTTAATAACCTAACTTTGTTTTGTGCAAAGATTGGTTGTAAACACATGTGTCTTTGCATACCTGCTATTACAGCAGTACCGGCTTATCTGGGTACTAGCGTCTGTCAAGAAGCTACAGCCTCCACAATGTACCTAACTTGGAGTATTAAACTTCCTCCAGTAGGAGAATATCTTGCTTGCTTTTCATTATGCAGTTGTCAACATTTTAAAGGATTTTTTTTCCATTTTCATGGTATAAGAAAAAAGGCTGAAAAGTTCAATTAAGACTTGTTTTAAACAATGCTATATACAGTATAACTTACCTCCATTATTTGTAAACCTAAGCAGTTTTATTGCAAAAATAGTTTTTATTGTTAGTTTTCATGTGTATGTTACCAGAAGATTTGCATAGTTCTGAAGTGGGGAAGTTTGTGAATATAAGCAGCAATTTACTTGTACTAAATATGTACTTTTCTAGGGACAAAATGCATCAAATTCCTGGGACAAATTGAATAATTGCTGCAGGGCAGATAGCAGTGTCCTGGAATCACATTGTCAAATGTACATTCTCAGCCATTTCACAATGGTCTTCCTGGAAAACATTTTAATCTGGTTACACATGTATTTATCCATATAAATTACAAATACAGTATATCGTCACAATTTACAAAATTTAAACACCTCCTGACTTGTCTTCCACAAGCTGAGCTCTGTGTAGCTCAATCAATAAAGATTTTGCTTGTCATTTTTAAGCTCATTGCACCGAATCCCACTATTGGAAAAAAAAAAATACTACTCCTTTTATATAGTAGTGATATCCTGTCTTTAAAAATTGCATTGGTTTGGAAATAAGAATCATACATTTTTTACATTTCTTTAAAAAAAATGTATTACACTACAGTGAAGCAATGATGCTGATGGCTGCATTGTCTGAATGACCATAAAACAAAACACACATTAATTGTGAGGATTTAAAAAATAAACTCCAGTGGAACTGGTAGTATTGTCACCACTTAAAGAGTAAGTAGCGGGGTTCAGAAAAATATAGCATTACACGTCCCCACGTGCTGCTACAACTGTTTGAATAATGTACCTGTAATTTTTATTCTCATTGTTAACATCCTGACAACTTTTTACACATAACTTTAAAGTCTGTTCCAAAGCTCTTTTTAAAAAGAGGACTGATCTCAAACTCCAATGCACTAGAGCGGCCATTTTGAAAAGAGCTTTTAAACAGACTTTAAAGTTATAAGTGTAAAAACCTGTCAGGATGTTAACAATGAAAAGAAAGATTACAGATATGTTATTTAAACAGTTGCAGCAACACGTGGGATGTATAACGCTTTAACAAATAATCACATGGAATGATCCTCAGAGAGAAAAAAAAGCAAGGATGACAAGTAGAATTATCCAATAACATCTGTTGTATACTTGGATGCCCACGATTTAGGCAAGTCAAATTGAAACGTTTCTGTAATATCATTCTGAAATCTTACAAAGTTGTTATAAACACCCTTTTAAAACAATTCTCGTTTTAATTCATAGTATGGTTCTTATGATGCGTGACATCTACAATATTAGTATAGTCCCTCCTTATTACCATAGAATGTATTATTACTGCTTAAGTAATGTTTAACACCCAATCAGATATTGTTGTTTTTTTTTGTTTGTTTTTTTAAATTTAGTCGTTGCCAATTATTTTTATTATTTTCTCCCAATTTGGAATGGCCAATTATTTTATTGTGCTCAGCTCACCGCTACCACCCCTGCGCTGACACAGGAGGGCGAACACGAACACACACTGTCCTCCGAAGCGTGTGCCGTCAGCCGACCGCTTTTTTTCACGCTGCGGACTCACCATGCAGCCACCCAAGAGCTACAGCGTCTGAGGACAACACAGCTCTCAGGCAGCTTACAGGCAAGCCCGCAGGCGCCCGGCCAGACTACAGGGGTCGCTGGTGCGCGGTGAGCCGAGGACACCCTGACTGACCTAACCCTCCCTACCCCCGGGAGGCGCTCGGCCAATTGAGCGCCGCCCCCTGGGAGATCCCTTCTTCGGTCGGCAAAGGAATAGCCTGGACTCGAACTCGCGACGTCCAGACTATAGGACGCATCCTGCACTCTACGCAAGTGCTTTTACTGGATGCGTCACTCAGGAGCCCCGATATTGTTGTATTTATTTTGTATTAACTATACAATTGTTTAAACATTGCATTCAGTTTACTGTAGGTGGTTTATACATTTACAAAAAATGTAAATGTGTCAGCCTTACTAATGTTTATGTTGTATAATTTTTTTTTTTTTTACCACAATCATTGCAATAAGAATAGATTGATACAGTACTTATATTTTATAAACTGGACTGATAAAATAGTTCAGAAATCATGATCAACAATTTACATTTTCAGTACGATTGTCTAGTTGCAAGCCAGGCTCTGTTGCCAAAGTAACCATTGGCACTGGTGCATGCATGTTAGTGTTTAGCTTTTCTCCATTTCTTTTGCTTGCAGTGACACCAGGAGGGTGACATTAGATGAACCATCTATTATACTTTTACTTCTAATTCAGACATGCAGAGACCATGTTTGGTATGCATTTAATTACAACTGCAAGATAAGCTGCCTCAGCTGCACAGGTTGTTGCTTCACCTGCACTGTGACATCATAAACATAATGAACATACAGATCTGCTATCACAGAGTACATAGATACCTTCAATCGGTTGTGCGTGCTGTACTGTATTTTTATAAACACCAGCATCTTATCTAATATGTCTACATTTACATCTAGCACAGTCAATATGGAACACAGGTGAGCATTACTATGTAGACCGTACTGTTGTGGATCCTTCTTTTATGGATGACCCACAAAAACGTAAAAATGTATACCGAATAAATATTAATGCCAAATAAAGTATCCAGACAAGCTGATAAAGAAAATAGAAAATCTCACGAGTAACTTGTCTTGTGGCTTTCCAGAATGTGAAGATGAATAGCTGTTTGTTTTGTAAGTTTTGGGTGCTTGAACTCTTAAGTTTCATTATAGAATTACTGAACTGTGAGGTACTGTGTCATGAATGTGCATGCAAGATTACATAGTGCTAATGTATATTATAAGTGAAACATGGAATGGCTAAATAAACTACTGTATCGGCTCTTTATGTTTCTGTCATGTTTCTGTGAATTTCAATCGTGTTTATCAAAGTCTGCATTCTTTAATGTCTTAGTATTAAGATTTGCTTGTGAATAATTTCTATGCAAAAAACATAAAGAGAAACTTTTTCTTGGTCTTTTCCTAAGCATTTTTCAAATAAAATAAAAATGTTAAAACAAGCACTATCATGTTTGTCAGTTTCAAGTGTTTATTTTCTGTAGCTCACAGCACTACTGACGTTTTGACAAATTCAGGCGTTTATTTATCCGTAGTCTGATCTCAACAGCCCAGAACTTGCAGTTGATCTGCTTGGTTCACATTTGCTAAGTTAGATGCTATTTCTATGCTCCCGCCCTTCCTGCTGCATTTTTTAATCCAATTACGCTTTGCTGTACTGAGCTTTTATTAAAAAAAAAATAAGCAAAGAACAGGCAACAAAATCATACCATACTAAAGATGTTACCAGGCAGAAAGACCTAGATATGGCAAAATGTGAAAATGTCAAGATGTATGCATTGAGGCTTGTTTCCTTAATGGTACAATAAATGCAATTAATCCTAGAGTACAATTTGAATTATGGCACTGCTATCCTTATATCAGAGTTTGTAATTATGGTTAGGGTTAAACAATTTTTTTTAAATGTATGACTATCAACCATCCAAAATGTGTTGCATTGGATCATTTTAATCAGGAGAATGTCCTGAATATTCCTGCACTAGAAGAATCAGTTAAATGTAGTTACAATGTAATTACTCAGAGAAAGAGAATTTGTTTATTATAAAACATATTTTGTTAACATTTTTTAATGTGATTTTTGGAAGCTGTCTAAGTGTGTAATTTTGGTTTCAAAATATAAAAGTTTGAAATGCCGTCCTTTAGATTCTAGAAGATGTGTACCCATACTTCATTTTATGACAGCATTACTCAGACAATGGCGCAATATTACACAGCTCTCCTTTAAATGAAGTTTTCATTCCATTGTGACATCACTGCACCTTTTGTCAGATGGGAAGCAATTAGCTTGTCTCATTGTGTTGTGATCATTTCAAACCTGTTTCTCGTATAAACATCCTGAAATATTCATTCAGACACCTACATGTGAAAAGACCTCAGTCACCAGTCCAGCGAGGGAAGGTGCTTTTGTGGCCTAATAAGTTTTGATGTTTGCACGAGATAAGGACTAAGAGGACACCTTTTCGTGAGAATCCTTATCTCTGCAGGAAACGAAAGCCAAAAATGTTCTGTCTTCTTAAACAAGCATGAAGCTGCTGGTTCAGCCATTGCTTCAGATAAGAATCTTATAGTCAGGATATTGTGCATTGTTGCTGTTGATAAGCAATCTGCCAGCTGCTTTTTTCCATGAATTCCATACTGCTTACTTAAATTTTTCTTCATATTCTGTTTTTGATCATCCCCAAGTGGCATTACAGGAAAACATCCATTAGTTATAAACAAAGCTACATTTGAGTAGCAGCAATTTAGCCTGGATGTGAATGAACTAGGCAAAGCAAGCAAGCAAGCAAATGCAGGAAAGGGTGCTGGGGCATTTGAAATCAGATCATGTTACCGCAATATCAAAAATAAATGCAGTTTGCACCAAAGAAGAGATAGAATGATTAGGTCTTCGCACCTTTCATCAGCACAAAGGGGAAGATAAAACAAGTCAAACAATCCATGTTTTGTAATTATCCTGTGGAGATTGCTTTAACAAGACAAAAAGCATTTTCCAAGCCAATGCAGCTATGAATGAATAAAAGAAGGAAAACCACGACCGCATTCGGTTATAAAGCTATCTTATTAAAACCCTTTAAGGTCTGAGCTATTTTCGCCTGTTTTTTACTGTTGTTAGATTTGTGGCTATAACTCTTTAACTATAAAGGTTACAGGTACATGTCATACATGAAATGAATGTGCACAAAAAAAAAAAAAAGTGAAATAGTCTGAAACTCACCCTGTTCAATACAGATAACAAAAACCGCAGAAAAAGAGAGATGCTACATTATTTATTGATTGTAATTTTTTTTTAGCATGGCCAGCTCAAATCTGACAGTGCACAATGGAACTTCAACATGTAGTGAACAAATTGGATACAAAAATAAAGGAATTATGGCCATATATACAAAAGGGACCAAAAGCAACCAAAAAAAGTGATTAATTGAAAATGTGCAAAGGAAAACAAAAATAAATAAATAAATAAATAAACAAAACATTCAAATTATTCATCCCAGGCACCCTGATCATGTGGCACAAGAGGGGCTCTTCACTGTGGCTTGAATATCCAGCAAGGTGGAGACCAGGGCAAAATATACCTAAGCAGCTCTGGTCTCGTGCATCTGATCCACAAACACAATATATATATATATACATATATATATATATATACATATATATATATATATATATATATATATATATATATATATATATATATATATATATATGCCTTCAATTTCGTCATTTCACTTTTTTTGTAAAGATTTTCTGTGAAAATGTTTGTTTACTGCACCGAGGTAGGACTGCCTTCAGCCCAGCAACAACATTCCAAAACACTCACATTCAGGGCTGTCTCTCACAGTGCGTAAAAAGATTTAAAGGGCCAGGTTGCCAGCGGGATATTTAAATTTAGGCGGACCCTAAGGGTCATTTAAATCCATCAATATCATTTTAGAATAACAATGAAGATATATGCTCCAGGTGGATGGGATGCTATCCCCCCATATTCGGATAAGGGGCCTTATTTTGAAGCAAGGCCTTTGTGCAAAGACATATGTTCGGAGAACAATGAAACTGTATCTGATATTAAAACAAATATTGACTAAGAAATGAAGATTTTACAACAGAAAAAAGGTAACAGCTATAAAAAATAAGAAAAATTTTAACATGTGCCAGGAAGGTGAGTGGTGTCTATAAAATAACAAGTCCAAACAAGTATTAAATATTCCAAAAGTACCCATCTTTATTTAAATTAAATGGACCCCCGCTACCAACAGTGGTATTTGGGGACAGTCTGCCGGTGGGTTGCAGTCCCAAACAATCCAAACAAAAAAATACGTCTTATGAAGGGCAGCAAAGTTCTTGTGGTGCATGGAAAAGAAAATAAATGTTTTCTGAGGAGGAGCTGAGAGTCCTTACAGCTGAGATCACTCAGCATGAAATTGAGTTATTTGGAAAAGCCTCAGCCAACATCAGTTATGCTACCAAAGAGGTCATATGGTCCTCTATAATTGAGACAGCCAAAGCTGTCAGTGTTACCAGGAGGCCAGTCAACCAGGTGATGAAAAGGTGAAATTCAGCTATTAGGGCTAAGATGACCTGCGGAGTGAGATGGTAACGCCTTACCACCGCATCCCAAACAAAGTGACCCTGAGTTTGAATATGCAGGGTCTTCTCCCTATTGCCCTTCTCCTCCGAAGGTTTACCTGCCTGTCCTCAACAACACCCAAGCGTCGCTGCGTCAGGAAGTGTACCACAGCAGCCGTCCTGAAGACAATGAAGGTGTGTGCTCTTATACAGCTCTGAATAACTTGTTTCTACAATGGTTTGTACCTTCTAAGAAGAGGTGTAAAGTTTTTGGAGGGTCAGCAATTGCCTAAGCGCAAGGCAAAATCCATATATCACATTATAATGTTTGTGCCCACTTAGTATCCAGATCCCGCACAATTCCATGCTCTTTTCCTCATCTGAATGCATTTCAATATCATTTTAATGGATTAATTTGATAGTGGGTGCAGAACACCAGGTGAACACCATTCTTTACATAAGCTGCATTTTTAGCATCCGCTAAAATCAGACTATAGCTGCTAAACAATTTACAGCCGCATTATGGGGGTGTTGCATATATTATTATATGTTGTCGTTAATTATCACAAAAAAAGATTTTGGGGGAAAAAAATAATTATATATAATGTAACGCTCTATGCATTTGTGTTGTACTGTACGTCTGTGTATGCATGTTTACGTGCTGTGTGTGTCTTATGTCCTTCCCGTTGTTTGTAATTGTGTTCCCTTCCCCCTCTGTATTTCCCGCTGTTGTTTAACTCTGTCTCTGTTGCTATGTGACCCTAGCCTGCGCGCGGGGGCATGTTCTTTGTCTCCCTTGTGATTGGCCCTTCCCGCTGTATCAGTCGTGTAGTCTGTGGTCTGTGTCTCTCCTGTGATTGGTCCTGTCTGTAAGTCACTGTGTGTTCACGTGTTGAGTGTGTTCCCATTTTGGCCCGAAGTGTGTGGCTGAGGACCAATGGGATGTGTAAGTTTTGAATACAGTAGCGGGGGGCTGGGGTTATAAGAGGGGCTGCGACGCCCTGTTGGGTGGTTGTGTCGTAGTTGCCATGGTTCCGGAGCAACTGACAGGGAGCTGTGTGTGTGAATGAGTGCTGAATAAAGCTTTTGGAACGAAAAACCAACATGTCTGTCTCTACTGTTTTCTGGCTGTCTGTGAAATGCTATAATATATATATATATATATATATATATATATATATATATATATATATATATATATATATATATATATATATATATATTGTGATGGAGTGTGCATTCCACAGCAATCTTGGTCAGCTGTGAGGCCGTGGCTGTAAGGAGTACACACTCCATCCAGGTAAAGGTTGTGCTAAAGCTTTCAAAGGAAAGTAAAATAATAAAATGTGAAGACAACATAAACTAACTGGCCAGCAAACGAACTGGGAAATAAAGTGTTGGGTTTTAAGGCCATGGGGAACAGACTGTTGTCTAGAGTATTTAGCAATTGGTCCTTATTGAGTAATTGCTTGATTGCCCAGCACTTAAAACGGGTTAAGCTGAAATGGTCAGAAAGAGAGAGGAGAGACCCAGAGAGAGACGAAAGGGTGAGCGAACGGATAACAGTAAAAGTGAAAAGGAGACTTTGTTTTTAGGTTAAGCAGAATTAGCCTGCCTATGTTTAGTTTAAAGGGAAAATAATAAGTGTGTAGTTTAGGACCCGAGAACGGGATAGGTTTTTGTTTGTGTTCTGTTTGTTTTGTTTTCAAATAAAACCACGCTCCGGCGTGTTTCACTGCAAATACGGCTTTTGTTTGGATTTGTTCAACTATTTTACACAACACGACGTCTTTAACCTGGTAAACGACAGCGAATTCTTTACAATATATATAAAGCTAAAACAACCAAACAGCTTATGTATTTTTAACTATTAATTAGGGTGAATGAATATTACTTACATAAAGTATATAAACAAAAATATGTTTTTATGTAAGTACGTATTCACTGTACAGTACAATACTAAATAAAGATAAAGTGTGGGTTTGGTCAGTGAAGAACATCGTTTACACGTGATACATGAACAGTTTCAAGCCACAACTGATTTCTTTTGCTATGCCAAAAAGCTTTTTTTTCCCCCAGCTAGATAAGATTGCAATATGAAGGGAGTTCACGCTGAACTGAAGATGATCTAGTCACCTAGATTCAAGAGGTTAAAGATATATTTTTGACAGATGTCATTCTTCATGTTTTTCTTCCTGCAGCAGAGATAAATGGTTGCCGGAGATGGTGCCATTGATTTATCAAAGCAACTGATGATATTGCTGTGATGTTCCTCCTCTAAGACATGTACTTAACAGTCACGTCAGCTAGCTGTTGTTTCCACATAGCAACATTTTTTATCTGTGTTGTAAACAAATTATTTTTATACTTAATTGTGAACATTTTTAACACACACCTTGCTTAATTACAGGACAAACAAGAGCTGTGCAAGGACTCAGATTTTCCTAGTAATTTTATGTACCTTGTTTTTTGTTGGCAGGTATTAAATAAACAAAAATCTTTCCAAACCCTAATTTAACAGCTTATCACACTGACTGGATTATCTACTGTTGTGAATGCTGAGAGGTGTATTTTTTATGGTTTAGTTGATTAAATTGTTTAAATCTTGCCAAGGACAACAATCCCACAATTCCCTCCCTCCCTGATTTTTACTTTGCTTGTTTACTGAAAACGTGTCCTTTCTATGGGAACAAGCAAAGTAAAAATCACGAAAATGTCTATGACAGATAGTTTTAATCATGACAGGTTTTATATTAAAATCAGTTTCAAATGGTTATGGATACTCAATACATTTGTGGACAAGTGCAAAACAGGAAACACTTTTTTTTGTTATGTGTAATTACCAATGAAGTTAATTCCATGTAATTAATACCAGACAACTTATGTTACAGGGAATTACTCAGATTCTATGAGCATTTGCACAGACCTAATAATTATGTGATGCCATCTTAGCTGTCTTTTTTTATTACTCCATTATATATTCACATTGGAATTATAATACACTTCTGACATCTATTATTCAATTTGTAAAAGCCTAGTGAAAGCATGGTACATATCCTTTTCTCTCACCTTTCATGAGTATTTAATTCACAACATTCAGAGGAACAAAGGTTACAGAAATGAGTAGTGATTTCACCGTTTTATAGGAATCTGGACAGTCTAAAAAATGCTGATTACCTTGGCAAGTGAAGAGACATGCTCTGCAAACATTAATGACATCCAAAATACAGAGAAAAAAAAAATCTTAAAACCACAACAATAAATATTTACTGTTTGATATACATCACTTGTGAGTGGTGAAAAGAAACAGGATCTCGGACACAGGACTTTGTACTAATCTGACCTTGCAATAAATGTGTATTTATTGTAAACACCAGTGCAGAGAATAACCACATGTCAATAACTCATATCTGTTTGACACACCTGGTTTCTGGACTACTTCACTCAAAAAAACCCTTTAGATGGGCCTTTTCTTTATTTTGTGATAGAGGCAGCAGTGTTAAAATACAGGGGCTATCAAAACCACAAAGCCATATGAAAACACAAAGCAATAGCCAGAAAGAGGAATCAATCATCATTGAAACTAGAATGGATTCTTCCTTATTTTCACTGAATGTAATTCATGCCATGTACTGCCACTAATTCTGTGTAATGCTATAGATTTTTTCAATGTGACTGATCTCACTTGATCACCATATTGTATTCTCCAATTTCAATGCATGCAAAAAGCTCTTATTTTAAAATGCACGAACTAAAGGAAAAATAAACATAAAATCCTATTGCAGTTGCAATATGTATTTCCAAAGGCTGTTGTGTTCCCAGTGTTGACAAAAGATATAAGGCTGTAAGCAACTGTACAACTGCAAAATTATTGAGCATATGGGTCTGTCACATGGATGGCTTGGTGGTGACATCAGACCAGGAAATAGACAGACGCAGTATTTATATATTTATTATATTAAAATAAAAGATTTGAACAAAACAAAAACACTTAACAAACTGAAAGACACATTGGCCAAAACAAATAACAAACAGACAAACAAACACTGAACAAACAAGTGTCATGCTGGTCCAAATCCAGCACGAGTAGCAATTGTTTCTATTTTTCACTCACGTCTTTCTCCCGTTCTTTCTCCCTGAACACCCAACCAAGACTGAGAGGTTCCTGCCTCTTTTAGCTGTGCCTGAGCTCGAGTGATTGTTAATCATTCAGTCGGGCTCAGGCACATTCTACACGTGAAGTGATTTGGCAGGAAAGGCAATTAATTCTTCTCTGCTGACCTAAAACAACAGTGCACAACAAACATTGAAATCATAATACAGCAGTGCACAGTACAAACACAAACACGGTGGTGGGTGTACAAACACCCGCCACAGGGTCCAAGAGTGGTAAAAGCATGGCCATGTGGTTTGCAGAGTATGTCATACAGTCAGGAGAGTACAGGTTGAAATGCAGTTGAAACCTTCTTTAATGATTTCACATGACCCATGTCATTGGGTTACGGATGCAAAATTAGCAGGAACTGAGTTACCTTACTGTAATAAATCGTCTCCCACTGACCAGGCACCTGGTGAGCTCAAGCACTTTTTTCCTCAAGTTCCTGGGTGTACGAGGGGATTGCCTTGCTGGTTGGATTGGAGAACTCCCACTGACATGTTGAGGAGAGTTACTGCAGTGAGGGAATATAACTGGACTTTCTAAATTGGGGAGAAAATGGTGGTTAAATAACTGGGCACTTAAACAAACAAACAAAAAAAACTATATAGCTATAACCCTTAAACACGACATTTTCATGATGTGATTGTTGCAGTGCAGATTACATTAGCGTCAAATGATACTGCTTTAGTGAAAAACAATTCAGTGTGGTTGTTTTAAAAAAAAAAAGTATTCTTACAGTACAGGAGCGCTGATATAGGATGTAAAACAAGTAGTAGTTTGAAATTTATTTCACTGCATCAAGTCATCCATGTCCTTTGAGCTCCTTAACAAAGTTTTGCAATAAAAGTAAAGGTGAGAGAAAATATCATTTGACTGAGCCTTTTCTCTTTTTCTGACATGGATATGTATGGTCGAAAAAGACCAACTGAAAGAACACTAGAGGTGCGGGAGGGTTAGAAACAAGAAAAACCCTCTCAGCATTTGATGACAACAGCTTCACACTCAGCAACAATCAAAGACCCTTCTGAGCAGTTGACAGCACACGTCAGTTGCAAAGAATAGCAATGACTGAAGCTTATCAAAACAGAGTTAAGATCAGCTTAAAGTAGCCTTGGTATCGATGGGTTGTATTATTGCTTGTAGTTTATGAATCATGCTAGATAATGGCATTTCTACAGCATTAAAATACAATACCACCTGTGGTCACTTGCTCTTATCCACTGTTAGCAATCATTAATTATTACATAAAAATGATTGCCAAAAATGCAGTCAGATTCAAAGTCACAATAGATGCAAATGTTTCATACCTTCACTGTTTAGATTACTTTAAATGTTATTCTAGGATCAAAAACAACAATAAAGTTTAGAAAAAATAAATGACATTCTTTATTTTCAATCAAATTACAGTGAATACAGGTGTCAGAGTTTGATAAATGGTAACCTTCTCAACTGGAGAGGTTTTGTTGTTTAGAATAAATTGGTTTCAACTATTTAAACAATAAAGCTTAATAGCATGCCAAACAATTGTACCAACCACTTCAAACCAGTTTATAGGTCTCTATCCCAAACTGCTACATAATTTAACTCTTAAACATTATACTGTTAAAGAACTGTGGCGGATTGTCTCGACCCTATATATATATTTATTATGATTTGTATTTTTGTTTGCGGTGCAGATCAAAGCGCGTGTATTTGTTGTTTTTATAATTTAAAAACCTTGTGAGGATGCGTGGCTGATCAGCTACTGATTATTTAACTAGCTGACAGTCACGCATCCTTACTAAACTCGTGCAGACTGTGGCTGAGGGGTAATAAGATAATTAACAGCTAGTTAACCCCTCGGCCAGAATATAAGAACCTGCAGCTGTCCATGCTCGGGGGAGAGTGTACAGAGGAGAGTACGGGGAGCGGAGAGAGCGAGGAGAGAGAGAAAACACATTTAAAAACAACTGCCAAGTATCGTGCTGGTGCTAAAACCAGCACGCTTATTTGTTTGATTATTTGTTTGGCCAATGTGCCCTTTGGTTTTGTTGTTTGTTTAAGTCTTTTGTTTTGTTTTATTATTTAATAAATACGCTGAGCACAGTAGCGTTCAGCTTCACCCGCCCATCCATTGTTTTGTTTCTGGTACTTCCTGGTCCGTGACGTCACCACACACGCCACTCAACAGCTGCTCGACCACAAGAACCCAAAAACAGTTTCATGATTATCAAACTTTTTAATTTCACATGTTTAGGTCTTTGACAAGTTTGAGAAAAAGTTAACCTTGCAGTGCTGTAAAATGTAAAAAAAATAAAAAAAAGTTGAATTTATAAATGATTTTCACAAAACTTTAAGGACTATTTTAAAGAAAATTGTGTTAAGGACTATTTTTTATGACCCACTTTGGTCAAATTTGGCGTTCATGGACCCTTTGTCGGCAATTTTCAAGACACTGTTATTATTAATAAGGTTATTTTGAAATGAAGAAAATTAAACCGTGTATATATCTTATCTTTATATTATTATTATTATTTTAAAATGCACAGAATATAACAATGGCATTTCTTAAAATGTAATGTATTGTAGCGATCTCAGTTAACGCAGGCAGGGGCATCACACAGAGTGAGGCAATCCACACACAGGCGGAGGGAGGGCGTGAACCCGGGCCCTCTGGCACTAAAGCATAGCGCCGATACCGCTGTACAAAAGAGCCGGCTCCATTGCAAGGAGCGTATATCGGGCTTATGTCTTTGTGTGTGATTACGTCACCTACCAGCCCTGCTGCTGCCTTCCCCAGTGCAAGCTACAGTATTATAATATATTTACCCTGTTACAATGTATATAGATACATATTATTGCAGTTCACATTATTTATAAAAAAATGTAAACGTATGTTTATACATACGTATGGGATTATAGTGTCTTAGGCACAAATTGCCAGCTGTGTAAACAGACAGTACGATGCCCTGTATATTGGGCAATGCTTGCATTACATTACAATAAATCCTGATAGAACTGCAGTAGCTGTATGTTTGTGTTCACCATGTAGAGTGTAACATACAGATAGGTGGACATGATCATTGCTAATTGTCAATAATTTAAATTAGGACTCTAAAAAAAGCTGGAATGATTTGCAGATTCTTTAACTGAATATGACAAGATTATCAGGATAGCCTAATTCACAAAGCTCAGCTTCATCTTCACCATTATTTATCACCATGAGAAATGTGTTACGCTACTTGAAACAGTTTTCATCATGCTAAATGATACAAATTACATCTTACTAACGTTGCCATTGATAAATTACAATTCAAATATGACCCAATACTTTTTGCTACCATTAGTCTGTTAATGAAAAACACACTAGGTGTTGATGTCTAAAGTTCCTACAGACCATACTGTAAGTGGCTTCTCAAGAAAGAAGAACATTCTTTTAAATTCTACATGTTACTGCAGGTCTTCTGAAGAAGTGAATATATATTTTTGTGGCCTCTGCACTGACGCAGAGCATACTGGTTACTATAAAGCTTGCTGAGAGCTTTAGAGTATGGCTTTTTGAAATGTGAAATGTGTATGCCCAGTGAAGAATTAACACCCCTTTGAAAAAGGATTTACACTAGGTAATGGCACCAGAAATTCATTAACATACTTAGCCTAATAATTATTAGCAACTACAGTAACAAAATGTTAATGGAGGCATTTAGATGTTTGGCAGAATTGGTGACCAACATGAAATGTATAAAACCAAACTATGAAAAGTATAGATATCCACAGGGGTTAAAAGTAGTACTTTTTTCCTGAAATCTACATTTTTTGTTTGCTTTTTCACCACAGATACAGTACTTTATTATCATTTGTTTATTTAGCAGACGCCTTTATCCAAGGCGACTTACAGAGACTAGGGTGTGTGAACTATGCATCAGCTGCAGTCACTTACAACTACGTCTCACCCGAAAGACGAAGCACAGGGAGGTTAAGTGACTTGGTTAGGGTCACACAATGGCTGAGTTGGGATTTGAACCGGGGACCTCCTGGTTACAAACCCTTTTCTTTATCCATTGGACCACACAACCTCCTTTACTATGTTCTCTATCTGGAACCAAGCTAATTTCTTTTTCACCTTAGACCTCATAATTATAGCTTAGTTCCTGCTGTACATGTAGAACACTGTCAAATATTGTATAACCTGTGTCATATATCAGTGTAGCAAATTTTAGGGGATAACATAGTATCAAGTTTTTTGGCCAAATTGTATTTGTTTACATGTACTTTACCAGTTTATTAAACCCAGCGTGCTTTTTAACAGCTTTAAACATAACAGTGAGTTCTCACTTTAATTGGCAATGGATTTAAAATACACCCAAAGTCACTTTATAACAATTAGACTGATATTAACACTGCAGAGTTAAATGCAATCGTATTAACACTAGCTACATATTAATTAGGGAGATTGTAATTCAACCTTAAAAGTGGTGGAAACTGTATTGTGAAATGCTAAAAATGCCAATCAGAAAAAAAAAAAACATACAAACATACAAATAAACAGCTCACACTTCCACACAAACCACTGACTTTAGATCACAAAATCAAAACATAGCAAAAAAATTGTAGGCATAGATACTTTATTGTTTGTCCAAATTAAGAACCTTAGGACATTTAACGGCATGAGGCGGGCCTTACCACATGGCAAAGCCTCTTCTGGTTCTATTGCTTAATAAATGACAAATCTTGAGCTGTTCTAATAAATTTGCGATGTCATTCCTTGCATAGAACACCACACCTAATTCCAATATTCAAACATCAACACAAAACTAAACACACACACATACCGGGTACCTTTTGTAAAATGGATCATCCTATGAACTTCACTGTTTCTTAAAATTTTGTTGAACTTGATATTAGTTTCTACAAAGAAAATATTATTGAAATTGCTACAATTTTTTTTAAAAACACACGTTTCTCCAGCTGCACTTTTTTTTTTAATAAAACTAGTCATTAGCCAGTACGTCACCACAGAGGACACACTGAAGACATGGTTCATGTGCAGTGTGAACAAAGGTAAATCCAATTTCCAAGTAACTTTCTTCTTATTTCCAAACTTTTCATTTTTTAGACGATAATGCACCTGCACAATCTCTTTTTCACGGACCACAAACCAATCCATTTTATGCACTGAACAGAACTGTCACTGATTGTTACACACAAAATTGCCTATGGATTCGGTCACTGCTAAATATGTACTAGTATCAGAGGTAAAACATTTGTGAGTTTGTAAAATTCACACTTAGACATGTGTAAAATTTTATTTTTATTTATTTATTTTTTATTACTATAATTACTGTATTATTAGAACACTCATCGTAACCCCCCTGAAAGTTTGACACGTGCCCCCAGGGGTTGTGAACCTCTGTGTTGGTGTACACTTTGTCAGACCAAGGGGAATGCCACTGCTGAATCACTAAGGTGGATTGAACTGACCTTAAACGGTAAGCTTGTAAACAACCACGTTAGAATGTTCCACCCTTTTTTCATAAATATCTACCAAATATTATGGGTTTATGGGAAACGCTTAACCAGGGGTCTTTGTTAATCAAGCGAAAAATCTGTAAACAGATATTAGGTCCAGAACCTTTTAAAACATCCACAATGTATGAATGTCACCTTGGTCATTCACTGCAACTGGATGATTTCAGCAAGCAAGTTGAAGTGGTGTCTCTTGTTTTGGATTAGAGACCAAACTGGAAGAACAAGCTAAGAAACTAAACTAGTTGCACCTATCTGTACACAAAAGTACAATATTATGGAACATTTGAAAGTGTATTGTTTGTCAAATAAGATTGAGTTGTGGAACACTAGAATATTTTGTTTTGCCTTTTTGGTTTCTGTGCTCTGGCTGTATACTGCTCCAATGCGTTCCACCAGTGCAAGGTGGGACTTCTGGGGAGACCGACAAGGACATCGAGAGAGCTGAGAGCTGGATCCCGGACCCCAGGACCACCCGGTGGCTGGAGACGGAAAACACCTGGGGACTATCCACCGGGAAATCCTCCTGGATTTTGTATGCCTGCTCCCAAAGGCAATATAATGCCATTGTCATCACCACTGCCGTCCCTCCGGGAGGAGCCACCACTGCTGCTGATATTCTAGTGGATGGGCTCAGGGGCCCTGGTGGGGGTCATTACTGAGGCAGAGAAAAAAATACAGCGGTGTCTGGAGGATCCAAAATGTCCGCTACAGCAGCTGAGGGCCTGCACATGAAAATGTGTTTTTGTGTTTGTTTGCCAGACAAGTTTGTTTGCAAAACGGCTGGTAGACGTATCCTGACGTTTTGTGATACAGGGGGGCAGATGACAGACTTCGAAGCTACAAGGCAAGGACCACGACCATCCATGCTACCAGGACAACAAACCTGTCTTTTGTAAATGAACTTAAAACCTTTGACCACTGGGATCAGGGTTTTAATTATTATCCAGAACAAAGATTAGGGATGTTTAAATCCCACAGAGTACAGTGCAGAATAGTAGGGTGTGTCGTCAGGAACTTTTTTGAAGAAGCAGCACAGTGCCAAAGCATGGCATCCTTTTATTTTGTAGTTGTGTTTTTCCCATTGTTTTGTTTGGTCTTTTTGTTTTCTGTACACTTGTTGTGTGGTCACACTGTGACACACCATTGCAAAAGTCATGTGGTTGTGTTTTTGTTTGTTTGTAAATAAATCTTGAGTGCCAGAGTGGTGTTTCAGTTCTGTGTCTCTATCAGCGGATAACCCACAATCCCCTTTCACAAAGTTATACCAGTGTATAATATAATTATTCTAAAAGACATGCATATTAGTATATAGGCCCTATATGTTCACTTACAAAGACATAATGCAATTGTCAACATTCAGCTATGGATGTGATTTCACGCAGATACCAATTTACCAGTTCATAAGGGTAAAGACACTTAAATTAAATGCATTACCTGCTCTTTGTCCATCTGGGTTTTAGTTCCTACAGTATATTACTGTAGAAAGGTCCTGGTGTAGCGCACAAAAAAAAAAAAAAACTGAAAGTCTAAACTAGTAAAGTTTATTTTTAAGGAAAATGTATTTACACAAACAAAAATAAACAAAATAAAGATTTCCTCAGGGGTCAGGCAAATGTCCCAACAAGCTGAGTTTTACAAGTTTTATCACCCTCTGTGGTTATAGCACACAACTCTCTCAAACCCTGGGCCCGATTTTTATAACATGGGGCAAGCGCAAGGGCAACGCTCAAAGTCATTGTGGTAGCTGCACGGAGTGGTCTGGCCCAAGAGAGGGATTTTGATCAACTGAACCAAATTTGAGTACATGTTGACTCTTTTTGTCTCTTTATACCAATACACAACCAATAGTGCCGTTGTTTTGTAGTTTTTAACATGTATTAATAACGTTTGTTAATATACTTTTATAGGGGGGGGGGGGGGGGGGGCAAAATTTGCCATGACACCTCCACAAGCCAGCCACTGACATCCGTGTAGGAGATCGCCTCATCCACCCTTCAACGGGAGAGTATTATGGGTTGTGGAGAGCAAGAAGTGGGTCTTCCGTCTGCAGGTAATTAGTTTCCCCAAGTAATATATATATATATATATATATATAGGGCCCTGTGTTTTACACAACCTGTTTTTTTCAATTGTAATTCAACTGCAATCCCCTAGATGTCCCTGCAGCCACTCCAGTTATAGTAATCAAATTCACAGTTAAGAAATCAACACATTACGCTTTGACTAGTTAGAAAAATAAAAGCTAATTATGATGAGTATAAATGGTAATTGAATAAATTGATGCGTTAAAAGAAAAAATCGAGAGAAAAAAATCGAGAGTCAAAAACATTGCAATCAAAAAGCATTTCATTGAGCGAACGTATGCAACAATATCCACGTGGTGTTCTGTACACCGATGGGTATAATTTATGTTGCACAACTTTATTTTGCAATTTATCTTCGGACCACACTTGACAGTCAACAATAGACATTTATCATCAGAAAAACAAGAAAACGAAAGGCTAATTTGACAGCTATGAGACGGCGTCCTCCAGTAAAAAACTTGAGGGGAACGAAAATTATGAGCGCCGACGAAATGTTATTTTCGATTTGACAGAGGCATTTGTTTGTGCTAATATTCCCCTGGAAAAAACTGATAATCCTAAGCTATGTGCATTTCTGAACAAACATGTAATAAATGTGGGAGCAATTCCTACAGCAGGTCAACTGAGAAGGGAATATCTACCCCAAATTGCTGAGTTGCACAAGATGAAAATTGTACAACTGGTAAAGATGTCTGACAGTGTATCTGTAGTTACTGATGAATGCAAAATATCAGTATGTTTTGCACATTTTGTTTATTCTCCAAGGACTATTGAATACCTTCGAACTGAAAGTAATATTAGCCGATACAGTTAATCTGCACTGTGAATTACTCATCGGTGGCACAGGGCGTTGTGAAATGTTTAAACGCATTTTAAGTTAATTTTAATAATGTGACTGGATTTGTCTCAGATAATGCCAGTTACATGATCAAGGCATACAATGACATTCTTCGAGGTTCACTGCCAAATTCACTACATTTGAATTATAATGCCCACATAATAGCCCTTGCCAGCAATATTTGGGCAAATAATTCTACGAAAGCAGACAATCTAGTTGCCACCGTTAAATAAAAATTGTTTAAACATTGCCCAAGCAGAAAACTATGTTTTAAAGACCACCTGACAGAAGCAATCCAACAAGAAGGCTGTACTTTACCCATAAAGTTGCCACCTGAGCCATGCATAACACGATGGGGCACTTGGTATTCTGCTGCTGAATATCATTCCAAATACATCCCTTTTTATGCAGGCTTCATGGAAAAGGAAATGCACACCAAACACTGTAGTGTTAAAAGACCTCCAGAAATTGCTTAAAATCTCAACTCTCCCTAATTGTGACGCATGCCAAGGGACTGGTGGATCTGATTCAGTGGTTTGAAAGCCATGAAGTGAGTCTATCAAACATAATAAATAATAAAACTGCAGAATTAATAAATACATACCGAGCAATGGCACAAGAGGTACACAGCACAGACGCCGCAATAAACAAACTATGTGTAAAAACCTTCCATGACGTTTCTGAAAAAACTGACTAATTACTACAACCCGGATCAATGCAAAAAGAAACCACGTTTTTTTCAACCAGCTCATAACTTTCTGATGGCAGTAAGGATATTCGACCCACAACAAGTGTGTAGTAGAATATATTCTATTCAAGGATTTGATGCTGACTGTAAATCAGAAATGGATAAATACCTACCATATGCAAAAGAAAACGGCAGTAGAATGACTTTGAATGAATTTTGGATTAAAGCTGAATAATTATTTCCCAATTTAACCCGAAAGGCTAAAATATATTTGTCAGTTGTTACCAATTCTGTAGATGCTGAAAGAAGTGTTTCTTCTTATGGCCAAGTTTTTACAGAACAGCGTCAATCTATGAAAGAAGGCAGGGTTAACCAACTGATGATGCTTAAGTTTAATAGCAACATTTAATGCATGGGACATTTTCTTTCATGAAACTGTAAGTGACACTTAATGTGCTGCTTGTGAACAACCTTGCATTAGTATTATTATTATTATGTTATATTTGTAATATATATGTTATATTTGTTATACTGTATATGTTATGATTTCAGTATTTTATATAAATTGTTTCGGGAATCAGTGCTGTTTTTTATGTGGTATGTGTTATTATGTGTTCCTACTAGTAAACTGAAACATTTAAATTATTTATTTACACATTCTAAGAAATAATATTGAGTAAGACGTATTAGTAATAAAGGGATGCATGACTAAATAAATGTCCGTAGCTGCTGCTGCCACCTAATTATCGTGCCAATGTGCATTAATAGATAAATAAATAATAAAAAGATAAATTGATCATTTACCTTTCATTAGTAAACGCCTAAAAAATATATTCAAATGTGCACATATCTGGTATTTCTGAATTCGGGACATTCAGCAATTCAAGACTAATGTATTTTTACATGTGGAACTAAAGTTGTCAATATTCCGCCATCTTGTATGACAAGTTACATAACAAGCCAAGCTGGAGGGGCATGGGACTATATTT
The DNA here is from genome assembly GCF_902713425.1 of Acipenser ruthenus. Classification (NCBI taxonomy): domain Eukaryota; kingdom Metazoa; phylum Chordata; class Actinopteri; order Acipenseriformes; family Acipenseridae; genus Acipenser; species Acipenser ruthenus. Next base: position 63,691,283 of record NC_081191.1, on the reverse strand, counting down.
GAACAACCGGTGTGTTTTAGCTGTCTATATAATTGTACTTCTCATGCTCCATAATAGCATTCCATCAATATAAACATTACTTGTCACTATATAACGCTGAATTAACGTTATTAAATATTAAAAAATAATTCAATTATTATCCTGTAGTCAATAATATATACCTTATATGCCATTCCCGTCAAGGAATGGTTTTAGAGTTAACTCGGGCATTTACGAAGATGTGTCTTCTTTCCGCAAAAACTAATTGTTTTAAAATTAGAAAACAAAAATACTTGAATAGCCTACAAAAAAAAAATAGTATATGTCTATTATAGTACACAATTTAAATCAATACATATAAAAAAGGCACTCCCTGATCTGTCTCGCAGTAGTAGCAACTGTGTTCCCTAAAAGCCATGTACCCTAAAAGCTAGTGTCCTCTGGAAGGTCAATACGACCTGAAAAACACAACATGCCATGAAAAAATCGCTGACCTGAGAACTGTATTGTAGTGTACTACCTGACCGATCCAAACATCTGAAATGCATTTTTAACATTCCAAATGTACGCTCAAGGACAGATTGATCAGAGGTGATGGCTCGATAGACCTGTGTTCAAGGAGTACTTGAGTTGCAAACAGTGTCTTAAACCACAAATACATTACCCTGCATGCTTCATTAAAGCTGCAGTAACTCCATGTCCTGCACCGCTTACAGCCGATTGGCTAATACCTGCAGTAGCACCTACAGTCCTCTCAAAGGAACCAGTGGCAAAAAAAAGTTAGTGCAGCCGTGCAACAGGCAATGCGTTATATTTTCCTATATCTCTTTCCAGATATGCCTGCCGATATCATCTATAATTTGCTTGTTAGTCAGAAGCGATGTATGCATTCGCTGTCTGAGACACAGGTTCAGAAAACTCTATTTTGATTTCTCCTTCTTCTCTCCCTTCGATGCAGGAATGCTGATGCATATTCCATTCTCTCTAAAAACAAAGACGAAATGAATACATTTTTTTTAATACGTTTTGTATATATACTTATCACCTCTTGTTTCTACATGTTTCACTTCCTTCTACCCCCAGCGTCGATGATTGCACTCCGAATAAGCCTGTCTCTTTAAAAATGCAAACGCAGTGCTTTGCGCCACATCAAAATCACTTCACAACGAAATGTTAATGAAACCATGCCTTATAAGTTGACACTGGTACTAGCACTAGCCCTAAAAGTTGTCACAAAGCATAGCTCTAAAATCACATTCCAGCGCAAAAAAACGTTTGCACCGACTCTGAGCTCTAAAAATCGTGCTCAAACGACCTTTGCGCTAGCGCCGCTACTTTGCGACGTCATAAAAATCGGGCCCCTAGTTGCCACATGACAGCACTTTCAGCCTATTCTGTCTAGTTTAAATAGAACCAAAGTAGGCCTGGACTAATTGCTCTTTAATTATCAATTAGTCTTTCCTCAAAGGCTATCATCTCCTTTGATTCAAACATATGTAATAAATCTCATTATGTTTCAGGGAATCCCTGACAAGATTATTCAGATAGCTCAATCTGAGTTTACAGAAAGTAATTGTGGTGACAGAATTGCATTACGCAGTATTTATAACCACATGGTATGGTTATAATACTGACATGCTGTAGCGTTATCCCCAATCCTGCTACAATTTCATACATTTGTTTTATGGCAGTTTGATGACCATAAGATCGTATAATAGCAAACAGAATACAGAAACATATTAAAAGCCAGGATGAGAATGTAACTCTATTTTAGATGCAAGGAGGGTTATTTGTGCACTCTTTGGTTCAAATGACAAAGAAAAGGCCTTTGCAAAGATTTTTTTTTTTTTTTTTTGCACAGGATGTTCAGGGCAAAGGGCAACATGGGCAACATATCCCATAACCAATTGAAAATAGATAGGACAGGGAAGGTATCACATATGAACTACATATTTTTAGGGATGAACTGAATACAGTACCTTAAATCTATGGTTTTGTTAGTTATGATATCTTTTCTCTCAGAAAGCAACACATTACAGTAATGTTGTGATTTGTGGCTCTAATGCCATGTTTCTAGGTGTTAAATTTACTAATTACAGAATTGACTGGAATAAGGTCCTGGTTTTGAATGGACTGAAAGTGTGTACCACTGCCGTAACTTTGTTTATTAAACTTTACACTTGTCCGGTTATCAAGCTTTCTATCAATATTTAATTTCTACTTGGGCTTGCAAAGTTGGATTTGAAGAAAAAAAAAACTGCTGGTAGATAATGCAATATGCAATACTTGAATCTTCTTAAACACAGCACCATTATTACACTGTTTAGCCATGAGATCAAATGCAAAGTGAAAATGTGCTGAAAATAGAAAAACACTATAAGCCAAAGAATGCCCCTATGAAACTTTATCCTGGCATCTATATGAAACACCTTCATTGCAGTAGTTATGAATACCGTTGCAATCTGAGCCTGTATTTCCATTCTTTCTAATTCAGCTTTAACATTTTTAGGACTGATGGATTACCCCAAGTCAAGTCAAAACAGATGAAATGTTTATATTGCAGTTTCGTTGTATAACATAATTTAGCCATCTTAAGGGAAATGTCCTGGTAAACACAACACATTTATATGTATAATTGTATTAGTCATTTGGCTCAACACTTGCTGTGATATTTTAAAATTATACAGTACATTTAACAGAATGGCCTTATTGTACTGCAAAGTTCAATGCCATTCAAGGATTTGATGGTCAATACATTTCTGAATAGATTTCATTAGCTACCACAAATTACTGAACACCAGATATTATTAACACTCGCATTATTATTAGTGGATCCCCTTTCTTACTATTGAAAATATCATAGTTCTTTGCTTGCACTTAATACTTCAATTTGGAAGTATATGCATATTGTAGAGACGACGTGTGATGGGTTCTCCTGGGGGTCCCATGCACGAAGGCCAAAAATGTGGTTTGGAGGAGGCGGGGAACCACCAGCTGCCATCGTTCCTCTCGGGTGGCAGGCTCCAGCCAGCAACGCTGTAGCACCCCGTCTTTTACGGCAAGTCCTTGCCACTGGGACCAGAGGCTCTTGGTTACTGTGGAGCAGCCAGCGATGTCTTTTCAGTGGGGTTGGGTGGCTTGCGTCATCCACGGAAAGAGGGATTGCAGGTCAGAGTCTTGCTCCTGTTCTGTGCACCAGTTGGAAAGGGGGACAGTGGAGAGCTCTTTGCAGGTGGGCAGGGGAATGAGACACTTGCCGCAGCTGTCTTCCTGATGGTCCTTTTGTTTTCTTCTCAGGCAGTAGTGGCAGTCTTCAGGTGCGCAGGGCCGACGAGACAGAGCGTCCGCATTGGTGTGCTCTTTCCCCGCTCTGTGCTGGATCATAAAGTCATATTCTTGCAGCTGTTCCAGCCAGCGCGCCAGTTGTCCCTTGGGCTCATTAAAGCTGGCCAGCCGCTGGAAAGAAGCATGGTCTGTGTGTAAGGTGACGTGTCTGCCGATGAGGTACGCACAGAACTGTCTCAGGGTGGCAACGACAGCTAACAGCTCCCTCCTGGTCATGCAGTACTGGTGCTCTGGTTTGCTAAAAGCACGGCTGCAATATGCGATGACCCGTTCTCCTGGTAGCAGCTGCGATAGGACAGCACCCAGTCCTTGGTCGCTGGTGTCAGTGTCGAGGATGAAAGGGGGCACCAGGGTAGGGGCACCGACAAGAGCCTCTTTGAGTGCGAGGAAGGCGGTGTCACGCTCAGGGGTCCAGACAAAAGCTTGATGCTTGTGGAGTAGCTGATGGAGCGGGGCGGCGACGGTGGCGAACTGAGGGACGAAGCGCCGGTAATAAGAAGCCAGGCCCAGGATCCCTCGCAGTTTTCTTACGTTTTCTGGCGCTGGCAAGCGCTGTACAGCCTCCACCTTCTTCAGGTCTGTCCTGATCCAGTCCTTCCCCACCCAGTGGCCCAGGAAGTTGACCTGACGTTGCATCAGGCAGCACTTGTCTGGATGAAGCTTGAGCTCAGCATCCTGCAGGTGTTGTAAGACAGTGTGCCGGTTGGTCAGAGCTTCCTCAAAAGTAGAGGTGTGGACCAGCAGATCATCTAGGTACACCAGGCACTGTTGGGAGGGAATTCCGGCGAGCACCCGCTCCATCAGACACTCGAACGTAGGAGATGCACCTCTGGCACCTTAAACTGCCAGAGGTCGCATCCGGTGTAGAAGGCCGTCTTGGGGTGAGCGTCAGGGTCAAGCTCCACTTGCCAGTATCCGCTTCTCAGGTCCAAAGAGCTGAACCAGGTGGAGCCAGCAACCAGGTCGAGGGACTCATCTATGCAGGGCAGTGGGTAAGAATCTTTTTTGGTGGCGTCATTGAGGCAGCGTTAGTCATCGCAGAATCTCCATTCTCCAGCTTTCTTGGGCTCTAGGACAACAGGGGACGCCCATGGGTTGCTTGACGGTTCTATGATGTCGGTGGTCTGCATCTCTTTTAGCATCTGGTTGGCTGCTTCTTGTCAGGCCAGGGGCAGACGACGTGGGGGTTGGCAAATCGGACGGTTGTTCCCTGTGTCAATGCAGTGCTGCACTAAGTGGGTGCGCCCCGTCTCATTCGGTCGAGCGGTGAAGATGTCAGGGAACTCTGATAGCAGCTGTCGCAGCTGGTCATGTTGGTCGTGGCCCAGCCCTTTACAGCTCTGTCCCAGGATGTTATTTATAGTGGTCATAGTAGCAGATTCACTCCATGTCCCGCACCCTCTCACTGTTCAGTGGTCTGGTCCAGGAAATCAGCTGGCTGGCAGGCAGGGGTGCTGCAGGCTGGTCGAGGAACACTGCTTCGATGGCGGTAACACGGTCAATTGCCTCGTCCAGGGATGTTGGTGTTGCAAGCCGGACTTGGTAGCGCAGCTCTGGGGGTTCAATGCTGCGCAGGAAAGCATCTAGCACGATGCGGCGGATGAAGCTGCTACCCTCACTTCTGTATGCCCTCCTTGTTAGGTGGACGATGTCGGCTACCAGCGCTCCCAAACATTCTCCGGGGGTGCTTCTGCAGTTCTGCAACTGGTTTTGCAGTAGGAGGTAAGACTTCAGTAGTCAGCTTTTTCTCCAGGTTCCAAATCCAGTAGTATCTCCAGTGTGGCTCCTTCAAGAGACTGGGTCAAGTAGGATGCCTTGATGACCAAGCTCCAGCAGTGTTTAGTGGCTGCGAGTTCGAACTGTGTCAGGAAGGCCTGTAGCAATGTCTGTCCAGAGAAGTGGGGAAGCTTCGGTTTGGGACCAGAGGGGATGTGTTCCCGAAGCGGTGATGCAGTAGCAGGAGATGGCGATGTGGTGGCTGTAGGGGCCAGTAGGTGGCGGGCTCTTGCTGTGTTCAGTTATCAGCTGTTCAAACTGTTTCAACAGGGTCCCAAGGTGAGCTTGGACAGCTGTGGGTGAGGGTCTCAAGTTGGTGGCTTCAACCTCTGACAGCGGTAGTTTCGAGGGTCTGGAGGCTGTGAAATTGGTGGGAGTCTGTTCCAGTTCTGCAGCTGCAGAGAGTTCCAAGTCGAGCTTCTGGGGAAGCAATGTGAAGCAGGGTTCCGGAGGCGGCACGTCTCGCAGTGGGATAAACTCCTTACTATACCGGCGGGTGTGGGGGAAGGCCATATCTGTCTATTTCCAGAGCGCTCTCTCTGCTGGCTTCATCTTCAGCCAGGCTGCTGCCCCTTCTCTGTTCCCTACTTCTAAGGTGTTTGAATCCGAGGTCTCCATATCCCGCTGTTGTTTTCTGACACCAGTGTTGCGGCGGCGTGTGGTGGGTTCTCAGTGGTGGTAATGAAGACGCTATCAGGAATTTCTTTTTTGGCTCTAAAAAGTGCTGTTTAATTTTTTTAGCTCTTTCAAAAAGATGGGTTTACATTCCTAGCAACAACACAACTGCAGCACGCAGGCTGCACTTAATTTAGGGTCATCTTCACTGCTTATTGGTTGGGGTTACAACAGGTGATTTGCATAACCTTCCTGTCCGCAGGGGGTGGTGCACACACACAGCAGGAGGCAGGCAGAGACACACACAAGGAAAGTAACAGGCAGCAGCTCATACACACACAGCAATAAAATAACAGTGCTAATCACAATTCCCCCCGCCAGTTCAGCACAGAACACAGCAAAGTCCCAACTTTCGATTTTGTTTGACCCAACACTACAATATATTTCAAATACAATACTGTATAGTAACTGTTAATGCTGCTGCTTCCTAGTACCTACATTAATCACTTTATGTATTGTAGTTCAAAATCACTGCTATGGTTGAGATTCAGACCATGTGATCTAAAACAAAGGTTTAAAATTAAAAAAAACAAAAAACAACAAGAGGTGTGAAATTAAGTTCTCAATCAGTCATTGACCATAATAGTGTGCTCAGATCAGTCATTTACCATTTAAATGATTGATTGTTGCAACACATTTTCCAATTTGATTTGAATAAAACTGCTATCCTTAAAAGTAGTAAGAGGAAAGAAAGAAAAGAAAATGAGCTTTTGAATTCTGCAGTAAGTATGGACGTGACAAAATATCAGATTACTCTAACTTTTTCAAGTCAGTGAGTAAAACATGTAAACAAAGCAGTTGGGCCTTGAAACACCCAGATAAGGATCAGATCAACACGTTAGTGTTGACAGAATGAAGCATTACTTGAGGTGACTGAAATGCCTACTGCTTCCTGTAATAGGCAAGTTCCAATGATATTTACAAATGGATAAAATGATTCTCACATTGAAACCAACCGTTGCAACACAGTTCTCATAACATAAGCCCTTGCAGGCGTCTTTGACAAAGACAAAATGGCACAGATCTTGTCTGAGTTTGAAGAAAATGTGCAAACTCAGTGGATGCATTCATGCACTGCCATGTGAATTAGGCCACAATTTATTTACTTTTACATTTCCTTCTTTTGATTTGATAGCAGTAGAGACTGTAAATCCTCTGATATATGAACAGAGAATGTGTGTATCTGTGTGATGCAGACACACATGGTGAGTTTCTCAACTGTGTTCCACCAATGTGTTTCATGCTTTTACAAGAGGTACAAGCCTGCAGATAATGAAAAGTTAAGTTCACTGCTTTCTCTGTTTTAATATCCTTGAACAAAAGAAATTGGTATAATCTGCCAAAAAATGGAAAAGAAAACAAATCTCAAAGATGAAAAGAGGATATGGCACTTTGGGGGTTAGTGTGGTATGTGCGTAAGGGATTAACAACAAAAAGTGTTGATTCAGTGAAATAATCCACTGTTTCGAGTGCCAAGCACGAGAACTGTGGATTACTTCAACACCCATTCAGCATTTTGAGTTTATGCCACCTGAACACCAAACATCTTTACTTTATTAAAATACTTATTTACAAACACACTTGCGGCAAAGGACAAGCCCAGAATCATAAACATTTCAATCAATCAATCAATCACAACCTTTATTTTATATAGCGCCTTTCATAGTGGACCACCATCACAAAGCGCTGTGGTCCTGGAGTAGTATTTCTATGGAGAAGGAAAAGGAAAAAAACACTGATAAAAGGCTGGAGAGTTTTCTGACACTCAGCATAATGAACAACTGTGCTATATAGACAATTGGCTGAATATAGAGACATTCACAGGCCTGGCGGCAGCATGAACGCTGTGGGGGGGGCATCCACTTATTTAGGACGGGCTCATTTTGGAAAAGACAAATCAATTATCTCGTATTCTCTACTGTTTTACTTTACTGTGATGACAATAAACTAATAAATTAATAAATAAATAAATCATATGACGCAATATTATGAACTATCCACACATCACGAATTACCACAACTCTTTCCAATTTTTCTTTTTTTCTTTTAAATTATTATTATTACCGCATTAGTAACAATGGGGTGTCTGAGCAACAGTACTTGAAACGAATACAATCATACAGTGAGCAGGCCCTCTAGAGAGATTGCAATAAACAGCTTCCCACACACACCAAATTACTGAAGTAATGAATGTACATATAATACTTACTTTCAACTGACTATTCAATGCTGAATATAAAGCATACGCTCTTGTAAACAATCCGACAAGGAGGCCCTACGAAGGGATTTCCAAACACCAGAAGCAACAAGACATTTTTAAATTATTATTATTATTGTGCTTTGCTTTACTTTAGTTTGGTTTGATTAATGATTTCTCATAGATTTTTTTATTTAAGTGATAGTGCTCGTCGATGATGGCTCTACCGATAGTTGACCGCGACAGGAGTTATGCATCCCGAGTCGAAGGCGAGGGCGCTAACGAAAGTCAAGGTCAATTATCACACTGTACAGCCCTCATTGAGAGGGCACTGTCTCTATTAGGAAATTATTTTACCATTGTTTTCTTTTTTAAAAAAAGAAACACCTTAAAACCTAGATTTACCTTGAACTTGTACTGATTCGTCGGGTACCTTTCCGTTGAGTAAAGAGTTTCTAAGAAAATAGTCCCAAACATTTTTTTAAAATAAAAAACAAGGATGAAATTCTATAAAAAGTGAAAATAATTCATTTTTATTTAGAAAATCCATTTCATTTTTTTATAACTTGTTAGAGTTTTAAACCCCTATTTATAATCTAGACATTGCCTAAGGAATGAACGGAGCAATTACTGGACAGTCCGTGTACAATGGAGTCTGAACTACCAATACAATCTCTCATTAAATACCACTCTAAATGCCTCCTAACACCATGTTTCTACCTTCAGCCAAAACCTTTCTCTCCTGAATCTATATATGAATGAAGCAATATTACTGAACTGTCCACATCTCGCTTTGTTGTTGTTGAAAGCACAGTTGCCAAGTCCGCTTATAATAAGCGGAATTGGGCTTGTATTTATTGAGAGTCGCTTTAATTTTTTGAGAGTCGCAGGTTTTTTTGTTATAGGTGACATGACTTCAACAGTTAAACATGGTTGTAGGAGTGGTTTTTGTGATTGTGTTTTCAATGTATATGCACGTCATTACTAAAAAAAATATATGGAATTGGTAAAAACATCACCACTCCCCTCCCTGTGAAATGGGGTGGGCTTGTTTTGAAAGGCAGTACCACTTTTTTTCTTGTGAGACTTGGCAAGACTGGTTGAAAGATGCTGTGTCTGTGCTCCAGACGAGCTGACAGTCTGTGATTGGCACTCGGCAGTTGCAGGTACAGGATTGGTTGCTTTCGTCGATGCAAAGTATTGATTGTCTGGTTTTGGTGGAATTTGGTAAATATTTTCTGTGTGTCCTCTTGCAATTTTTAATCATTAGCATCAGTACAGTATGATTGTTTTATTGCTTTAAAGGAACTTGTTTGACTTTGATAAACTATTGTACAAACAAAAACACAGAAGGCATCCAGATCTAAGAAAGTGTTTCCATTTCACAGAAACAAATTGTTGCCATGTGAAAAAAAAAATATATATATATTACTTTTTTTACTATATAGCAATTGCATGATACCGTTATATTTTATCATGTACACAATCATGTGATAAAGTGAAAATAATAATTATTTGAAATAGAGCACTACTTGTTAGTGGCCATCACTCTGACACAGATACAATGGAGTGTGGTTCTGGAGTGTTTTAGCTTAACATCCTCTGAGCTGAAGTATCTATAGCTAGCAAGGTAATGGCCAAAATATGTTAAGAAATAAGTTGTTAAAAGTGGGTAATGTGCATTCTGGAATCTAGGAACTCAAGTTATCAAAACCAGGTTTGGAAGAAGGTCTCTTGGCAGGTGTCCATTTTATGCACCAAACAGAACTTGTAGACTGTTTGCATGGATCGTGAACCCCCAGTCTGACTTCACCACCTGGGTACAAAAGTAACAATGCTGCCTGGCTGTCCTGGGGATACCTCTGCCTGTTGCTAAAGCACAGCGTTTTTATATACAACATAGCTGTGTGCTGTCAATCTACTTTGTAGCTGTCGTTTTGGTATTTGCCCAGGCTGTATGTTCTAACCTCTGGCAAGCTACAACTTAATGTAAATATTAACAGAACAAATGAATTTGTGTATGAATATATTTTTTAAATGTTTTGGGTTATGTTTTGGTCTGGAACTCATTGACTGCTTGACATTGATGTCGCTGTTTAAAGCAAGTTTTAAGATTCTAAAGTCCTGTTAGCTTTTAAAGAGTACCTATCTGTGAGATATTGACTGCTCCACTCAATTGGAGTTAAACAAGCCCTTGGTATCTAGCATCTTTACTTAACAGTATCTTGTCTAATTACATGATTGTATTCCATGTCACCTAGAAGACCTGTAGTTGTCCCAGAATTATATTTTTTGCACAGCTGTAACTACGAATTCCTTTAACCATTTTGTATGTTTTAAAAGCAGGTCACATTCTTAGTCTGCTTAAAAACAGTTTCTTCCTTGAATGAGCATTTACAGCATTAAGCTTTCTTGTTGTAAAGAGCCACTAAATGTGTTGAAAACAACAAACTAAATAATCGCTGTCAGCAATGAAGATCTGTTTTGAGTTTCAGTAAATTATCACCACTCTTTGTCCAGCTCAGTAAGCTAAATGAAGAAAGCAAACAGTGCAATGGATATATCAGGCAGTGGATTAGTTATGTATGCTAGGGTTGACTAATTCAACATAATATGTGGGGCAAGCTAGAAACTACTTACCTGGCTATGAGAATAAGAGAAAACCTTCCACTCTGACGGGAGGAGACTGTAGGATAGATAGGGAAATACCTGCCTAGCTGACTAGGGATGTGTAAAAAAATAAAACAAAAAAACAAAACAACAACAAAAAAAACATATTCTGTCCATGGAAACAGAAAATATTAATTTGCGTCAGCATTTTTGTGGTGTAAACACCTCTGTATGACCTTGAGATAATTAAAAGGTCAATATCGTTGAAGCATTTGAAGGACACTGGCTGAATAACTTTGATTTGGTACTACTAAATTGTTTCAGGGTACTGTCATTTTTAATTTCCCTATTACTATTCTTGTGGTCTAATTCCTCCAACCCCCCCTAGACCCAGAGACCCACATTATTCCATGGCAAAAAAGGATGAAGTTTCTGGGCCTCTCTTCACAGGCACCTCTGGTCTACTGTCAGATAACAATTGATCAAGGCAAGTCTTCCATCCCATATTCTTCTGCCTTATGCAATGCTCTGATGACCTACAGATACTACAAGTTTTGTGATAACTGACCCATCTCTTCTGAGAACCTTGACTACCCATGTGGGATTTAGGCTAGATCAGCCACCTTGGCCCCCCATTTCAGTCATTGCTTTTTAGCTACTATCCACCTGGAGGGATTCTCAGAAATTAATGCCAACACCATTATAAACCAATGTATGGGCTAACTTCAAAACTAAGGGGTTTAATAATTAATTAAATACTTGCGATAACCAGCACACTTGATGGAGTAGTGCTGCCAAGACAGATTGTATAGCATATACAAAAAATTTGACACAGAGAATTAAAAACAGGTTAATTCATTTGCTAAATAAATAACATGTGCAAATTAATGGAAACTTGCCATGATACAGTATGTACTGTGATCCACATGGATTTTTCATATGCACTTCCTTCTCTCCATCCACAAGCTGAATTACTTAGATTTACAATGCTCTTTAAGCCTGATATCTGTTATTAGCTGTTGTCTAAATTGCTATTTCAGGTTTTTCACTCCATCTTACTTGTATGACACATGCATCCACAATGTTTAGAATTCACATCCTTGCCTTGTATTTAATGTAATATGCCTGTATTTAATGTATTTGCATTTTTTTTTTACTGTTTGTATTTAATTTACTTGATCTCCACACTCCCTCTGTGTCCCTGGTCATTCACCATGTACACCCAAATCTTGGCCCTCCCTACTCTGGTTTGATCTTCCGACCCGGCCACTGGTAATTAATTTAGGTAGGGTAGGACCTCGCATTTCGAGTGTATACAGGGAGCTGTCCGTCCATCCCTTGGTTGGTGCCTGCTTGCTCTTCTGGGACAAGTGTCTTTATTTCTGAAGATTTGTCAAATGCCACACGGTCCTCTTTTAATCCAAAAACCACTACAGCAGTACAATTCAAGGATAAATACTTAGCTTTGCTATCAGTTTCTGACTGGTCCTTCCTTCCTTCGGGCTGCCGTGTTTTTATCGTTCTGTATTCCCTTTAAAGCTCCAAAGGATCCTTGTTGTTTACTGACTGTCTGTATGTCCATTTGTCTACATGGCCAACTTCCTGTGTCCTCCGTTCGGTTCTCCCTGGTACCACACGCTCCTTCCTGTACTTTTGGTTACCTTTTTGTAATGGACTGTCAATCATGGGGTTTCCATGCAGGTATACGTGAAATGGCTATGCGCGTGCACGTTTGGGAGAATTACTCTAGTAAATCAGGTTTGTTGCCGAAAAAAACGATCAAAGAGAGATAGGGTAAATCTCATTTACTCGTGTAAATGATGAAAAATACGGGAAAATCCATGCCCAGTTTCACATGGAAACCCACATTTCACGTGTAAATGTTAATGACTGTGTTTATCCTTAACTATAAATATTGCAAAGGAGCAGGTTAGTTGTTACTGTGGATTCCAAGACTGCAGAAAGTAGAGGCTGATGGGCGATTTTATGGTTAGCAGTGGTGTAGTTCACCTTAATGATAATGCGGACAGACTATTTTTTATTATTGTTTTTTGCTGTGTTTGGTCTATCATGTTGTATATCTCTTGTGTGTTTATAGTTCTGTATAGAACCACTTGTCATGAACTGCGTTATGCCCTTGTTATAGTATTAAAGCAGCTGTTTGAGAATACTTTTGCAGTAAAAACTACACTAAAGTTAAACACAAAGAGCAAGTGAGCTGCTTAAATGTCTAACTGAATTAATTCCAGTCCTTTTCTTGATCCCAGCTATGTCCAAAGACAACGCGTGTCTGCCCTCCACGTTAATAAATAGTTGTTAAACTGGATGTCATGAGCAAGCTTGATTGCCCAAAACAGCACAACAACATTCAACAAGTTGTTGATGCCCTCTCAGAACTGACCAAATAAAATTGCAAATGAATGTATTGATTGTGTTTTATTTGTTTGCATCATTAATATTTAACACAACAGTAAATCCAACACAACTTAAAAGAAAGGACAGAATCTCTGACAGCACGAGCCTCCTCAGATCGCTGTTGTCCAATTGAAACTGGCGGCTGTCGTAACCTTCACAGTTGCCTAGTCCGCTAATAATAAGCAGGATTGGGCTTGTTTTTTGAGAGTCGCGGGTTGTAATTTGCATAAACACCCATACTCTAACATGGGTCGCGCTTGTGTTGGGCTTGTTTTGAAAGGCAGTGCCGCTTTTTTTTCTCGTGAGACTTGGCAACACTGGCAACCTTCCCCGTCTGTCTCACAGGCAGCCTAATTTTGTTGTTGACAAGAGTTTGTGCAGAATATAGCAGGCAGTGGCAATGTTGGGATCAAACTAATGCACTTCAGTCCGTTTCATCAATATCTGCCACCTACCTTTCAAGTGCCCAATAACCGTATTTACCCAAGCGTGGTGAATGCATGCTTCCTCAGCAGCTGTCAGCCGTCCGGACAGGTAGGCTTTCTAAGCCAGGATAGTATACGCAGCATCACCTGATCCCCTATATGACACCCCACTAATGACATTTGAAAAACAATTTGGGCAAGAGCAGTCAAACACATTATTAACCAACCAGACACACACTATTTTGCTATATTACAGCAACTTAGATTCACTTGTGTACCAGTTATCTGCGCATGGAAACCACATTTCTCGTGTAAATGTCTCGAGATAGTTAATTGGTGCAAATGGTAAACACCTGGTTGCATTTGGAATTGGGGAATGGGACTATTTTCTCCTTCTATTCACCTGTGCTGTTGTGCAAATAATAACACACACACACCAAATAAATACATAACACAAAAATACAAAATAAGCAACAAAAGTGCCTCCATTTGGGTAATGAATAAAAATTAAGTGTGAAACAAAACAAGTACAAATAAAACCAAATTGATATAATAAATGCAAAAGCAAACCATAATGTGCACAACCCCAACTAATAAGTCGCTCGTGACATAATGTCATAGGTGAGGGGAGGGGGGTGGGGGGCGTTGCATTGCAGGATCCATCAATAGACATAGTTCAGTACTATTTTTTTGTTGGGTCAGTGCTATTGAATATTGATACAGTATTTGTATTTGGTTTAATGGTACTAAATCAGCTCAGTTTAAAACCGTCCTCCTGGTTTTGTCATCTCACCGTGTACCCTTAGCATTAACATCCTCCAGAAAAATTCTGTCTTTGAGAACATCCAACCTTGGTATCTTTAATATTGGTCTTTCTTCTGTTTTGCTGGTTGTAAAACTAAAGACTTTTCATTCCATTTGCACAACCTCTCAGCCTTATGCAGGCAGTAGTACGACCGCAGATCACAAACCTGATTGTATTCAAGGAAGATCAATCATAAAAGCACCGTCATTTAGGGGGAGAAAATGCATTTGGCAGAAATAGCCAGACGCTATTTTCAAAGTAACAGACTGAAAAGCTATTTGTGTTTTTGGTTGATGTTTTGTTTTTTCACAAAGTGCTTTATCTAAAACATTGAGCACCTGTGCACCTACATTAAGAGTGCCGCTGACCCTTTTTGTCTCATTTCTGCCAGGATACACCTTTACTGAGCGTATTTATTATTACTGACATAGCGGACAAGTGCTGTACTATTTTTCTGAAACCTGGCCTGTGATGAGCTACCTTTGTTACTCTACACAACTGGGCAGCATCAATAAAACATTTAATCTAGTCTGGCTTTATGCAAGAATCCATGATAACAAAGCCATACTGATTTGTTTCCATTGAAGGCCTTTGAAGATTCTGAAACAAAACAACAATATTCATGAATTTTCAGAAAGCAGTAAGAACAAATGCATTTAAAACTGTATATTATTGCATATCTTAATCTTATGTTACAATGTGTCTCATATTTATAGATGGTTGAAGATGTTGAGATATATATATATGTATTTTTTTCTTTTTACTTGATCTTGGTATTGTTCTGTATTCCACAAAGAATTAGATTTGTTGTTTTCTTTCACTAATTATTAGCTAGCAAATTAGTATTTTAGTTTATTCTCTGTATATTTGTATTGCATATATTAACTTAAGCATTAACTTTATTTTATGTTTGTTGAGTACAGTTTGATGGAGTAACCAATATTGCTATAATTACACTATATGAAGTTAACAAAATAATGTTCGGGAGGCGGGATGGCCCGTACACATTTTGTCATCTCAACGTAATGTATCAAAATCATATGTAACACCTACGTACCTAAGTAACACCCTCCTCTCTTGTGTTTGATTCATTTGCATCCCTCCATCTCCCCCATCTCCACCCCAGTAGCTTTTCTAGGTACAATCTGTCATTAGGGTCTCCTGCCTTGTCCAGATGGCCAGGTGGTGGACCCTCAAACCAAGCAGGTTTGATGCCAAATTGTTTTTTCCATACATCATTAATTAAAAATGTCCTTAAAACTCAAATGTCTGTGTTGTGGGGGTTGTCCTGAACTACTGAAAGTTTGTTTATACCCTATCCAGCCTAGCTAAACCCAGTCAGTACTAGTTGAAACAATTCTAGGTTGTGTGAGTAAGGAATACATCACTACAGTATTTGTAATTAGCATGTATTTTGGGGTAGATGAGGTTAGAGATACCTATTGATGAGTGCTAGTAGTTAAGGTGTTAATAGGAAGGTAAGTATAAAAAAGGCATGTGTGTGCCAGGTGTAAGGAGGTGTTGCAGTGAGTAGCAGACCTTTGTAGCTGCAGAGCAGCCTGTTTGTTTTTGACTATGTTATATGTATATGTATATTAAATAGGAACACTGAAAAAACATATTTTACTGTTCTGGGTTACATAAACTTTAAATAATTTTTAAAACGAGTATTTGAGATTACTTGATTGCTGTTGTCAGCACAAACTTTTTGCCAAAATTCCGACTTAAAGTATAAATATATACATTTTTCATGTAATATTATTGCCTTGCTTTGACCAGCACCTCACTGATGATAGAACATTAGAGTGCACAAATGCCTTTTTCTTTCTTGTGTGTATATATATATATATATATATATATATATATATATATATATATATATATCAATTTTAATAGATATTAGCCTGCAGTCGCTAACCCCTAAATAAAACCAATCCTAAGATTCATAGGTTTATCCACTGCATTATTTCTTTGCATTCTACACTGTCAGACATGTAACAAAAAAAGTGTGCTCATTTAATATTTTTCATGAATTACAGATACCAGTTGTTTTGTGGATTTAGATCAATATTATTTATTTTAATACTCATTGACACTTCTTGATATTATGCATATTTGGCATGTACTACTTGAAGAGAAAACAAAGTAGTATTGCCCACCACCACTGCACACCCATGTTTTAGACCTATAGCCACCAGATGTCAGTTTTGACATTAAACTGAATAGAACTATACCTTAATCACAAATAAGGCTACCTTTGCATTATAACTTAATTAACTAAACATGGTTAGACGTATCCTATAGGCCACCAACTTAGGTGTAGCTCATTAAATAAGGGTAAAGACTGAAATGGCTTGATCTGCTCAATTATTCTTTTGTTAGTTTAATGTAATGACTAAACTTGAATGCCAAAATCTACAGGCTGTGGGACTAAAACTCACAGGTGTTAATGTGGAGTCCTGTGTTTTTTTTGTTTTTTTAATGATATAGTTTTTTTTATATAAAATTGTCTTTAAACAAATGCATTTTGTAATAATGAATGAATGTATATGTAACTGTTTAATTTACTATATTTTTTCTTGCCCATTGAAATTTGAAATTAAATAGATTATTAAATTGAAACTAATTAGATTAATAATGTCCCTTTTTCTGGTTTCTGTTGGAATATTGTTTAGTTCAAATTAAATTCAACATTGGGTTACAGTGCAACCACACTACATAAAAAAATGGTAAAGTTAATAAAGTTGGTATAAAATAATAGAAAATAAATCTGTCAACGTGGTTTCCTGTGCCTCCGTGTGGAGTGGAATCACTCAGCACAAGCCAAGCTGCTTGTTGAGGAGAGGTCACTGTGTGGCAATTCAAAAGGAACTGAGCAGTTCATCACCTCCACAGAGTCGCACCACTTCAAACCTCGTTTACAACAGGCAAACTGACAGCTAATGAAAACACTGTCAGCTGGCCTGTGCAAACAATACAGGAGGTACAGGGAGTGCTTGGCGGCCAGACAATAGGGGTTTGGCAACCAGTAGTGCCAAGCCTGCTCATCCTCATGTCGAGCTCAAGCTGGAACTTGCTTCCCTGCAATGTTGAATCAATCTTAATCATGGCTACTTCTACACCGATAGCCTGTTGCTGAAACCCAATCCCTTTGCAAAAGTAGTTTAAAAAAATTGCACAAGCATGCAGCTTGACCAAATGGTCTTCTGACTTAAAGGGAAGAGATATTGCAACAAAAAAGTGATAATCCCCCATTCATTTTTCTCAGCACTCCATATATTTTTCTCAGCCACCATATGTGTTATTTATCTGCTTTCAGTGGGGCAATGCCAAACATTTTTGGTGAGTTATAATAACGGTACGCTAGATTTGCGTTTCTGAACACAGACAGGGGGGTCTTTGCACAAAAACATGCTTTTGATAAAACAATGTTAAATTACTTGCTGTTATTTACTGGTTTACAGCATATCCAGTTGATTAAGGAATGCCACGTTATTCTCTAGAAATCTAATATTCCTCAGTATATTGTGGACTATGATTATTTAAAAGGCATCATCAGGAGATGGGCTTGACCCATGCAGACCTTCACAGGTGTCTTAGACCAACACATTCCGGAAGTAGTTTAATTTGGTTGAATAGCTCTTTTGCATTCACACTTGCACTCACAACTTGACTGAATGTCGATTGGCACCTATTGATTGTGCTTATAGTATCCATTTGTCAACTAAATGAAGACAAATGGAAACTCCTTGGGTAACTTGATCTGCAACACAGCAAAAGGTTAAAAAACATGGACACTTCTTTTCAGGATGTAGAATTATCTTGAATTCAGAAAATTTAACTCAGGTAAAACCTGTCCTGGACGACAGTTGGTCTCAAATAACAAGTGGTCTTTTACAACAGGTCAAACAAATGTAACTGTTAGAATATTTTCTCGTTGTTAAGGACAGGTAATGATCTCCTACAGAAGGGTATCTGCAGCACAGGTTTTACCTGTATTATATATATATATATATATATATATATATATATATATATATATATATATATATATATATAGTAAATATGGACTAGAGAGGCTAATAGTGAGAAACTGTGACCCCAGAGGGAAGAACTATATTTACCAACAAGGGACTATAATGCCCAAAGCCACAGGCTGAGGACATTCTCCCTTGGAGGAAACTATAGTTCTTCCCTAGTGGCCTTTAGTTTCCCACTATGAGCTGAGGTCTGTAGTCCATATTTGTTTTATGAATCAGTCAAGAAAGTAATGTTTTTTGTGGCCTAGAACTGTCCGTCTGACTTTCTCACTGGGGCATAGAATTCTTGGAGGAGTCTGCTGAGTGTTCGTTTTACAGTATATTTTGTAATTAATTTTCTTTTACGTCACAAAATCGCTGTCCAGGAGGTCCAGATGTGGGTTTGTCCGCCATTTTGCTTTGTTGTGTGAAGAGAGGAAGGGCGCTCAGCGTGCTGACATAATTTGAGGGAGTTTGTAAAACAAAACAAACAAAAAAAACTATTGACCATAAGCTGCGTCACAGGGGCAGGGCAATAGTTGGATCTATTTTTGGTCATGTGATGAAGTTTTAACCAATCACATGACAGAATTTCTAATGACTGATTCATATGATTCATATATAATATAATATAATCTTTTTTTTTGCTATTGAAACTCAGATTAGTTCAGTGTGCACAGTAAACCCAAGATGAACTTCCGGTTAAATAATGAATTGATTTCTTCGCATTACATTTTACTGGTTTTAAAAAAAAAAAAAAAACGTTTAAAAATTTTTTGTTTCAGATATCTTTGTTAGGTTCAAACCGGTTAATAAAATCCATTTAGATTTTTTTTTTTTTCTGTTTAAATCTAAAAATACATTTGACCACCCTGCTAATAGTAGGTTTTTCCATTTGTCTGACAACACTACTCTCTGTACCACTTTTACAGCATCAGAATACATCTCCAAGGTGCTTGTATTGCTGAAACAAGTTCATTTTATTTTTTTCTCCTGTAGCTTGATTGAGACTATGATTCTGTTTCATTGATAATGTAAAAAAAAAAAAAAAAAGGCAGCTCCTTATTTTTAATTAAAACCAAACAGTTAAACTTATTTTCCTGGATTTAAAATCTTAATGACTTGTTGCAAAAATGTTAGAACCTATTTTGCAAATAATAGTTTCCTCTTAATTACAATTTAATTAAATCAATGTAACTTCACTCGCTGTTTGCATTTGGTTTGAATTAAAAATAACTAGGAAGCTGCCCTTTTTTACATTATCAATGAAACAGAATCATAGTCTCAATCAAGTTACGGGAGAAAAAATTAAAGTGAACTTGTTTCACAATCAACAGTTTTTAATTGAACGGAGTCAGCTAAAAAAAATGGACATCACGTGATCAAAAATAAAATCTGAAAACGAAGAGCCCTAAGTATTGTAATGCCGGCTGGGCGGAACTGGGGAAACCGGTGGGTCATGTGACTTGGGGGTCTCGAGCACACTCTCTTCTGCATCTCCTGAACTGTAACTGCGTCTGTAATGTCAGCGGCAGGACTGTTTTGGACCTATGGGGAGCCTGGTATAGGGAGAGACCTATAATGGAAAGCTGTTTAAGGGGGGGGGGGGGGCCCACAGTGGTTTATCTTTACTGTAGTCTGTGACACTCTGCCAGGCTACTTTATCATCCTCTACAGTAGCTGTTACCCCAAAAGAGAGGCCCGGGATAAGGAGCTGATGCTGGCCGAGCCAGGAGAGGGCCTTGACAGGGAACAAAGCCCAGGGGTCGTGTGGGGCCGGGGCTGTCACCTGCCGGGAGCTGGCAACAGTGGGGGGCCGAAGAATGGAGGCGGCAACAAGAACAAGACCCGACCTCCAGCCCATGCTACAATGGCTGGAGTGCCAGCAGCAGCCCCCTTTGGGTAAAGTGGCACTGCAGTCGACAGCGACAAAGGCCCTATGGTCTCAGTGGGCTGGATTGCACCTTCGCACCAGAGTCCTGCAATGCCAGTGGACAGAGCCAGCTACAGGAGAAGTGAGGTGGCAGGTGGTGGTTCCCAGAACACTGTGTTGAAGGCCCACCATGGCACCCTCCGCACCGGGCACTTCGGGATCACCAAGACCCTGCGTCGGGTTTGACAGGGGTTCTATTGGGGATGGTGTTGGCGACATGTTGAGGACTATTGTCGCCATTGCGCCGCCTGCAAGGGACTCGCGGATCACTCGCATGCCCCCCTCCAGCAGTTTCCCATTGGGGGCCCCATGGAGAGGATTGGGGTTGACAACCTCGGCCCGTTCCCCCGCTCGGACAGGGGAAATGGATTTGTCCTGGTCGCTTTTGACTATTTTACTAAGTGGCCTGAAGCCTATGCGAAGCCCGACCAGGAAACGGGGATACTGACTGAAGCACTGCTGGAAGGGTTCTTCAGCCGATTCGGGGTCCCCCAGGAGCTCCACAGTGACCAGGGGCGGAACTTCGAATCCTGGGTGTTTTCGGAGATGTGCTGACTGTTGGGGATCCACAAAATGCGGACGACCCCCCTTCACCTGCAGAGTGACGGCCTGGTTGAGCATTTCAACTGCACTCTCGAGGTCCAGTAGCCACCCACCAGTGTGACTGGGACGCCCAACTGCCATTGGTCCTGTTAGAACTGCCGCTCTGCAGTGTAGGAGTCTACCTCCTGCACCCCGGCACTCCTCATGCTGGGTCGGGAGCCCCGCACCTCCACTGAGATGGTGTTCGGCCACCCGCTGGACCTCGCCACCGAACCATCTGGCCTGGAATACGCCCGATGACTGCTGGATAGTCAAAGACCAGCTACAGGCTGCGGGCTGCCGCCAAAACTGCAACTACTATGTCAGGGCACAGGGGAAGGCACTTCACAGCCGCCAAGCTGGTGTGGGTTTACAGCCCCCAGCGCAAGCGGTGCCACTGCCCAAATTGGACAGCTCTTGGTTGGGACCATGCCAAGTGCTGGAGCACATCGGGGAGGTCGTCTATCGTGTCAAGCTACAACTCAGAGGACGGCAGGTGGTACTTCATCGAGACTCACTCCGTACAGCCTGGCCCTGCAGTGCCTACCTCCCCCTTGTCCAAAAGTCCCCCTCCCCTCCAGCTCTCCCTTACCAGGCTGCTCCCCTCTGAGAGCCGACAACCCCTTGCCTGCGGGCACCGACAGCTCTGGGTCACCTGGACAGCCAAGACCCCAACACCAGCGCTGACCACTCAGTTGTTTTCGGGACTTTATTGGTCCCCTCGGGGATGAGGGATCTTATGGGGGAGCTGTGCAACGGCGGCTGGGTGGAAATGGGGAAACCGGGTGGGTCATGTGACTTGGGAGTCTTGAGCAGTCTCTCTACTGCAGCCCCTAAACTGTGATGTCAGCGACAGGACTGTTTTGGTTCGGGACTGGTGAGAGAGCAAGACCCCTAATTGTTGTACACACTTTTATTTTGGCGTAACACAGCCCACAGTGGTTTATCTTTACTGTAGTCTGTGACACTGCCACACTACTTTATCATCCTATACAGTAGCTGTTACTGCTTGTTCCAGCTACAGAGTAGTTATTTTGCAGTGAAATAAACCGAGTAGTTTGAGAACTGCACTTTCTGTTGTGAGTCTGCCTTCATTTCCACGTATAATGCAGCGTTTCTAAAACTTTTTTGGTTACTGTTTCTAAATAATTAAAACACAATAAATGCAAAAATGTATGTATTTTCTTTTAAAAAGTTCTGTGCTGCTTGTATATATATATATATATATATATATATATATATATATATATATATACACACACAGTATATATATATATATATATATATATATATATATATATATATATACACACACAGTATATATATATATATATATATATATATACACACACAGGATGTCTTAGAATGGCCCAGTCAAAGCCCAGACCTCAATCCAATTGAGAATCTGTGGCAAGACTTGAAAATTGCTGTTCACCAACGGTCCCCATCCAACTTGACAGGGCTTGAGCAATTTTGCCAAGAAGAATGGGCAAAAATTGCAGGATCCAGATGTGCAAAGCTGGTAGAGACTTACCCAAAAAGACTCACAGCTGTAATTGCTGCCAAAGGTGCTTCTACCAAGTATTGACTCAGGAGGGTGAATACTTATGCAACCAACAAATGTCTTTTTTTTGTTTAATTAACTTTTGTGTCACAATAAAAAATATTTTGCACCTTCAAAGTGTTAAGTATGTTGTGTAAATCAAATGGTAAAATTACAACTAAATCCATTTTAATTCCAGGTTGTAACACTACAAAATGTGGAAGTCCAAGGGGGGTGAATACTTATGCAAGGCACTGTATATACAGTATGTGTGTGTGTGTGTGTGTGTGTATGTGTGTGTGTGTGTGTGCTTGGTGTATTGCAGATTGATTTAATGTCCATTTTATATTCTGTTTATATGTTGTGTTTTATTTTTAAATTCAAACCATCAAGTGCTATATAAGAGCAACTACGAAGCTTTTAATGGGTTTGGAAAGAATTAAGAAAATCTGTAATAGTACTGAAGCTGTGTCTTAGTGTAGTTGCTACAAAACTTCTTTTGTGTTTTTTTTTGTTATTTTTTTTAGTATAGCAGCATTAAGAACTTCCCAGTAATAGGTATGGCATTGAATTGTCATCGTATTTTTGTTTTGTTTTAGTATTCTCTTAATTAAGCAGTATTCCGTTTTATTGATATGGGTGATGTATCAGATTGTTCCTTTTCTTAGCATTATCTGATGTATAACAATTACAAATATCAACAATGAATAACTTCAAAGGCTAAGCCCTTGTCCACCAGGTCCATTAATAACACTATGTAACACAATTTTTGTTCCTGGGTAGTAAGTGTTATTTCCTAATTGCTTATGCCTCAAAAGTATAGAAAATGGCTATTATTCCCCACAAACTTTGCTTTTGTGACCAGGACAGTGATATTTTGAAATTTACCTATTTCCAATGAGAAAACGGGTGAATTTGTGTCTTTTCATTCACATAAAGTCAGAAAAAAACAACATATGAATCCAAATTAACATGTATTTATACTAAAGTAATACAAAAATGACTACAAAAGATTTAGAAGTGAGTAGTTTTTCGAGATTTACAATTATACTGTAAATCACTTTCATGAATCAGCCCCCAAATGTAGTCTCCCATCATGTTCTCGTTATACTGTCCTTGGTAGCGGCGTTCAAAGTCCAGTATATCCTGGTGGAAGCGCTCGCCTTGCTCCTCCGAGTACGCTCCCATGTTCTCCTTGAATTTATCAAGATGAGCATCAAGGATATGGACTTTGAGGGACATCCTACAGCCCATTGTGCCGTAGTTCTTCACCAGAGTCTCAACCAGCTCCACATAGTTTTCGGCCTTGTGATTGCCCAGGAAGCCCCGAACCACTGCGACAAAGCTGTTCCAAGCCGCTTTCTCCTTAGTAGTGAGCTTCTTGGGGAATTCATTGCACTCCAGGATCTTCTTTATCTGTGGTCCGACGAAGACATCGGCTTTGACCTTTGCCTCAGACAGCTTAGGGAAGAAGTCTTGAAGGTACTTGAAGGCTGCCGACTCCTTATCTAGAGCTCTGACAAATTGTTTCATAAGGCCCAATTTGATGTGCAGTGGTGGCATCAGCACCTTCCGGGGGTCCACCAGTGGCTCCCACTTGACGTTGTTCCTCCCCACAGAGAACTCGGTCCACTGTGGCCAGTCCCGCCTGTTGTAGTGCGCTTTGGTGTCCCTGCTGTCCCAAAGGCAAAGATAGCAGGGAAACTTGGTAAAACCGCCTTGGAGACCCATCAGGAATGCCACCATTTTGAAGTCTCCTATGACCTCCCAGCCGTACTCATCATACTTCAAGGCGTCCAGCAAGGTCTTGATGCTGTTGTAATCCTCTTTGAGATGCACCGAGTGAGTCACAGGAAGAGACGGGTACTTGTTACCATTATGGAGCAGCACGGCTTTGAGGCTCCTGGATGAGCTGTCAATGAAGAGGCGCCACTCATTCTGGTGACAGGCGATTCCGATTGCCTCGAACAGACTGGTCACATTGTGGCAGAAGCAGAGCCCATCTTGACGGGTGAAGAAGCTGGAAAAAGGTTGGTGACGCTTCCTTTGATCTGCGACTTGCACACTTTCATCCAACAAGTTCCACTGTTTGAGCCTAGACGTCAAAAGCTCGGCATTGGACTTGGTGAGACCAAGATCTCTAATCAAATCGTTGAGGTCTTTTTGGTTGGGGTAGTATGGGTTTCTCTCCTCAGCTTCACCTCTGAAATTGTCATCTGGATCTACAACGTCTTCCTCGCTCTCTGACTTGCTGCTCTCTTCTAAAGACGGCTGCTCTCTCTCCGGAGGAGTGGGTACGGGAAGCTCATGGCAGTGTGGCACCGGGGCGATGGATGAAGGAAGGTCCGGATACATGATAGCAGGTGCATTCTTGCCAGTCCGACGTTTGGAAGGGTCCACCATGCAGAAGTAGCAGTTGCTTGAGTGGTCAGTGGGTTCCCGCCAAATTCTTGGGATAGTGAACTTCATGGCTCTCTTTTCCCCTCTGTACCATCCTACAAAAATACATTTATTTCACCCATGACTAATGTGTAAGAGATTCTCGCAACATTTTTCATATATATTTTTTCAATAACATTGAAAATTGTAAAACATTTTAAAATTAAAAACTTTTACAATTTTAAAAATTTTAACAAATTTTATAACATAAAATTCCGAGCAACAATTGTCCATCTTACCTTCCAGAGTTTTTTTGCAGTGCTTGCATGTGAAATGAGGTGCCCAGGGTTTGTCTTGATCCCCGACAGGCATGCCGAAATATGCCTTGTAGGCTTATTTTTACGCTCTTGTCTTGATAAATTGGCCGCAGACATAGCAAAATGCGTCTGCCGGATGCTTGCAGCCTCTTGATGCCATCTCAGAAAAATGCAGATATGTATCCACTTATTTATATTACTGGAAAGTTCTAGAAAGTTCTAGAAGTTACTCCAAGTTTACTCAGCACTGAATCTATCTGGAATGTTCTAGAAAATAGGTAAATTTCAAAATATCACTGTCCTGGTCACAAAAGCAAAGTTTGTGGGGAATAATAGCCATTTTTTATACTTTTGAGGCATAAGCAATTAGGAAATAACATTTACTACCCAGGAACCAAAAAAAATAATAATTTGTTACACGGTGTAATCGTTGTGCACCACCTGCTGGTCATTGAACATACTGAGGACTGACTTCCCTTTCAGAAGGCTCACAGCTTATCAAATTAGATTGCTGTATGTTCATTGTATTTATGTGACTCTTTTTTCATTAGCTTTCCCCACAAACCTGGAAAAAAAAAATTCTGGTTAAATATGTACACAGTATGAATCGGTTAGTATGGGCTTGTTTGCTTAGTGAAACTGTTTAAAAGCTGAAAACAATTAAAAAGGTATAATTAAGCTAATTAATAGTTGAATGAAGGGTTCAATTAAGTAATTGAGAACTCAGTTGGAATGAAAACCAGCAGACACAGGGGTCCCCCAGGACCAGGATTGGAAAACCCTGGCTTAGTGGCACAAATGAGCTTGTTTAGTATTTTGGGTTATGCAAGAAACATGAATTATTTTAAAACATCCTTGTATATTTTGTAAAATAATGTAACCATACCCTTTTGTTCTTTGCTAAACTATTACATTCTATACTATGTCATTATCACATACCACATATCAAAGTTTTTTGTTTTTTTTTTAAATCATTTTTTGGTAAGGAAAATCAGAGGTGATGCATGGAGTAGACTAGAGGAAGACTGTGCAGAAGAGAAAAAAGGAATCAAGAGTTGGTTGACATGATAGGAAAGGTGTCAATGCTTTATGTCAGAAGATCATGAATGTTTTTTATATATATTTTCTAGTTAGTTTATTATTCTTTATTTATTTATTTATTTATTACAGTTCCCTCGCCCTTTACTCTGTGTGGTTCTTATTGCATTTCAGTTACTCAAATACTTTTTTTGTAAAGAAAAGGAATGTTGTGGAAGATCACTAGATGCCGCTTGCACTCACTTTCTGTCGTCGTTTGTTAGAAGGGTTGAAAAATGTTTATCTTTATGTTGCTTTTATAGAAATGACACGTGAGTAGCTTAAACCCTGTGTTTTTGTACACCTTCCAACTTACTATTTCAATTCCAAGAGTGTTACCTTTGAATTACATTCCTCTCCCAACTCTCTGCAAGATACAGTGAAGAGTTCTGTCCACTAAAAGAAAGGGTATTGCATTTGTTGGTTGTAATACAGAAAAACAATGTCTGTAGGCTTCACTGTGGATCTGCAGTGCGAAATAGGACGGATTAGCAGGAACACGTTTCAGAGGACGCGTGTTTCAGCCTCCGTTCCCCGAAGCGCCGGGCGGTTGCAGCGGTGAACCAGGATAAAAATAATAATTGGTCATTCCAAATTGGGGAGAAAACCGGGGTAAAAACCATTGGAGACGACTAAATTAAAAAAAAAAAAAAAAAAAGTACAAAAATACATATTTTTTTTTTATAATGTGCCCACTTTCATTTTTATGAGTGGCATAATCAACATTTTTTATATTAGTATTTATTTTTTATTTGCTATTTCTTTGTAACATTACTGTCATCACAGGCTGTATACAAATTTGACAGCTGGGATATTTAAACTTCGCGCCACACCGACATATTTGCTTCTCATTGGTCAGTTTCCCTAGTTACACCACAGCTCCGGAATTGGATCACAGATTAGTGGAGCCTGATTGAGATCCGCTTAGTACAACACCGTCTCATGATCTCTTGTGATCCCGGATCCGATCCTATTTTTTGTTCTCGTGGCCCCTGAAGCAGCGGTTAGTCCAATAAATTATTTAGTAGGGGTGCACAATAATACCTATATACCAGCATACTGCGATATTCTTCAGGCAATGAATGTGTAGCACCACCTTGTGGATATACCCGACCACGCCACCCCCTTTTAATATATAGGAGAGGGGGGCTCCCAAAAGTACAGTAAAATATGAATAATCCCCACACACACGAACCCTTCAAATAAATGAAAGTACAGAGGTCGGTACAATCAAGATTCATTATAAAATGGGAAAAGCCCCAAATTTCATAGAGCACAGATAAAAACAAAACAAACAATCTATTATACTAGGTAATAATCAACAAATCAATTATACTTAGTCATAAAAATACAAACAAATAATATGCAATTGTAAAGGTTCCAGCAAGTAGGATGTAATTGTGGAGATCGGCGAAGGCAGCCCACCACCAAAAGACCGGAGGGCGACAGAGCCACCTAGTGAACAATCACAACAGATAGAACCAAATCAGTGAAACAAAATAACCAACGCAACTGAAAACTAAACAAATAAAATTGAACTACAAAATCATCAAAAGTGCATAATTGAATCAAAAATAACACCAGACACAGTGCTCAACCAAATACCCAAAAATCCAAAATAGAACACCCTGCAGTGACTCTATCGCTATCCCAGCAACAGGAAGTGCACCGCCTCCACAAAATCCACGAAAGACTTAGTTTGGTTATAAAGTATGCTATATGCAAATGGTGAATCAGCTGTGTGCAATATTATCTCAAACAACTATCACTTGATTTGCAGGCGTTGCTAAAATTATATAACAAAAATAACCCGTATTAACACTATCTAAGAAAAACAGTGAGGAGCGTTCTTTATCGTCAGGCGAGTCTCATAACCCGCCCTACAAATACCGGAACTCCACTCGTCAAACAAACATCAGACAGACACCCGGGAAAACAGCTCCGTGGGAAATGTGTGCTACTCTGAAATGACAAACGCTATGTCACTTTTAAAGGTAAGATAATCATTTCGTAATCTCCCAATCCACAATACCTGTTGATGGTGCTAATCAGATACGCTAATTAAGCATCTAAATCAGGGTATTTTAGCTAATCAAGCCCACTCACCAATTCCCATTACTGATTTTCTTATGCTTCTTAGGCTACTGATGTCCTTTCACACACCTATATATATATATATTAGTCTTAGCCAACTGCGTAACTGTTAATGTGCTAAACAAAAGGATTATGCGTTCAACAATCACAAATATGCATTAATGTGGAACAAATATATTAAAAACAACTCATGATGTGTTGGTTTCAAACACTGGTACTTTGTTGAAATATTAAAATTAATTATGCAGAAAATGTGGAAACTTACACAAACGATGTTAATATAACAAATACATAATTTGTGTGTATTTGCTAATTTGTTATAAGGGTATATAAAATCAAAAATGGATGGATGGAGAAGACGCAGACAAACATTGGCTAGATTAAGTCTTGTATGGGAAGAACTCCTTCAGTCCCATGCAATGGGTTTGCAGGAAATGAATCGTGCATCTAGAGCTTTCTGTCCAGCAGACACCCTTATCCACTTCGTCCCTATGTACAGACCTCTATTTGTGCATCGGCAGGAAAGACGAATGCGGGCGCATTATCGTCCCTCTGTTTGGTGGGAGGAGGTTGTGCTTCACGAATCTTTCTCTGACGAACAATGGCTTGAAACATTTCGGGTCATCCGAGCTACGTTTGACCAACTGGTGGAACTTGTACGGGTGGACATGGAGCTGTCACCAATACATGTCCGTACACCTGTGCGCTGCAGAAGCTAGTGGGTATTGCTCTGTACAAACTTCTCGGACCACTGATTCGGCAGGACTGTGCACAGCAGAACGGGTGCCCACCTCAGCGGGAGCTGGGGTAGGCACCTGCAGTTCTCTTGTTATTGTGCGCAGAAATTCGGCGTGCAACGCAACCACCTCTTGGTGCTGTTGATCAGCGTTTCCAAGCGGTGGCTGTATTGTCGATCCTGCCTGGCAGCGGTGCGTGCAATCAGACTGTACATCCTTCTGTACTCCAGGCGCATCAGGCGATGCTCCTGGATCAGCAGCTACTGCGTTCAAACCAACTTTAATTTAAAGAAGACCAGTTGTGAATTGCTTCACAGCTTTTGTTTTACATGTGAATCCTAAGAATAATATGTGAAAAACAAAACATATCCCATATGCGCACACACTTAGCCTGATATGCGTAAAATGGCTTGATATCCCCAACCATTTGTTTTTTCACAAATTATTATTAGGATTCACATGTAAAACAGAAGCTGTGAAACAATTCACAACTGGTCTTCTTTAAATTAAAGTTGTTTTGAAAATGCTAGCTGCTGTGGTTGGGGATATCAAGCACTTTTAACGCTGGGACGGTGGTGTGTATATGCGATATGTTATTGTATTTCACAAATTATTCTTAGGCTTCACAGGTAAAACACAGACTGTGAAACAATTCACATTTGGCCTCCTTTAAATTAAAGTTGGTTTGAGCACTCTAGCTTCTGTGGTTGGCGAGATACAGCCATTTTCATTCATGTCGGGTTAGCTTGAGTCGAATATCAAAAGAATATCAAACGTCAAGCTAACTTTACCGCGGTAGCATATTTTAGTTTAGAAAAGTAAATGATGGCTGGCGTAATTACCATATTGTATTGATGGGGCTGGTATTTCACAGGACGTCTGGAGGATGAGGATTCCAGCAAATGGTCCGATGCCACTGCCACTGGCCGGTCACCCATTAACAGGTGCATTAACAGGTGTTTGATTGATCTTGCAGCAGTCTGTGTGCAAATAGACTGACTGGCCTTGCCTTGCTATATGTCCACAGAGACAAGGAGGTGTCCCATGCGGAAGTACAGCTTTTGAGTAAAGCCTATATTTAAAGTAAAGCCTTCTAAATCAGTGTACTTAATCGTGACATCATACAATCCCAGCAGTCCTATCAGTCTTAGCACTAGTATCAGCAAACTTACCAATCCCAGCAGTATCAGCATCAGTCTTACCAGTCCCAGCAGTGGCAGCACCAGTCCCAGCAGTATCAGCATCAGTCTTACCTGTCCCAGCAGTGGCAGCACCAGTCTTACCAGTTCCAGCAGTGACAGCACCAGTCTTACCAGTCCCAGCAGTGGCAGCACCAGTTCCAGCAGTAGTAGCACCAGTCTTACCAGTCCCAGTAGTGGCAGCACCAGTTCCAGCAGTAGCAGCACCAGTCTTACCAGTCCCAGCAGTGGCAGCACCAGTTCCAGCAGTAGCAGCACCAGTCTTACCAGTCCCAGCAGTAGCAGCACCAGTCTAACCAGTTCCAGCAGTAGCAGCACCAGTCTAACCAGTCCCAGCAGTGGCAGCACCAGTCTTACCAGTCCCAGCAGTAGCAGCACCAGTCTTACCAGTCCCAGCAGTGGCAGCAAGAGTCATACCAGTTCCAGCTGTAGCAGCACCAGTCTTACCAGTCCCAGCAGTGGCAGCACCAGTTCCAGCAGTAGCAGCACCAGTCTTACCAGTCCCAGCAGTAGCAGCACCAGTCTAACCAGTCCCAGCAGTGGCAGCACCAGTCTTACCAGTTCCAGTACTGCCAGCACCAGTCTTACCAGTTCCAGCTGTAGCAGCACCAGTCTTACCAGTCCCAGCAGTAGCAGCACCAGTCTTACCAGTCCCAGCACCAGTCTTACCAGTCCCAGCAGTGGCAGCACCAGTCTTACCAGTTCCAACAGTAGCAGCACCAGTCTTACCAGTCCCAGCAGTGGCAGCACCAGTCTTACCAGTTCCAGCACTGCCAGCACCAGTCTTACCAGTTCCAGCTGTAGCATCAGTGTCACCAGTCTCAGCATTAACTTCAGTAGCAGTGAAGGTATAAACCCATCTACTTATTCATATTTATAAGTTCTACTCATCTTGTCCTTTTAATATTACATGTTTCAGACAGTGAATAGGGTAATTTTAGGTTGGTGTGGTTTTACTGGGAGACTATTTGTTTTAAAAAGTATGGGTCAGGAATTTCACACATCATCCAAGGTGGGTCACTCGCTTTTAATGCAATTTGCATTAATAGGCTCCAGGCTTTATATACGGTGTCCCTGAAGTGCAAAACACAACAACATTAAGGAAAACGCTGCAACATTAACTTCAAACCGGAATGGGTAGGTACATAGGAAAAGGGGTTCCACATCACTGATAGGAGGAACAACCTGTCAATCACTGTGCTGTGGAACTGTGTGACGAACACAGTCCATATTAATGCAATATAATTTCCCTGCGCTTTGTCCTTAATATCATGTAAGGTGTATATATATATATATATATATATAGTGATTGACAGGTTCTTCCTCCTATCAGTGATGTGGAACCCCTTTTCCTATGTGCCTACCCATTCCGGTTTGAAGTTAATGTTGCAGCGTTTTCCTTAATGTTGTTGTGTTTTGCACTTCAGGGCCACCGTATTTAAGAGATAACTTTCACCTTCACAACATGAATAGGATATGCAGGGTTTTTTTTGGGACAAAAATTAGATTTTTGCTTCAGTAAAAATCTATACCTAGCTATGCCCCTGTACAGTATATTAAAAAGCTAAAACTAGATACAATAAAGAAAATTGTATTACAAAGCTAAAACTATACACCAAAAAGCGAAATAATAATAATAATAATAATAGCAAAAAAAAAAGAAAAAAGGAGCTAACTTTCATATTTTTTAAAGGCTGTCCACACCCCCGGACACATTCTTAGTAAATCTTTAAAAAAAAAAAATCTTGTCGGTTATTTCTAAGTATGTTAAGAACATTGAAAAATAGACTAGGTACAGTGTTCTGCCATTATTTGCTAACCGTCACTTTTGCCAACTTCCCATATTTTTTTTTGTAGTATATATTTTTAAAATAATCAAAATATCGCCCCTGTGTCAAGCATTTACTGTATTTTATGTTTGGCCGCGTTTTCACTAAACTTCTTCCGTGTCTACAATTATCCCACAAGGCAGCGCGATAAATCTGAAATACCGTTGTCCTTCTGTGGTGGAGTGCGGCGTTGCCAAGGAGAGAGAGTCACATCAATAAGAAACAGGAGGAAGTGTAACGCACACACAATAATATTAAGAGCTATACAGGCACCGATACGGGTGAATAAAGCTGAAAGGTAAGCGTGCAATAGAAATTATTATATAACAAATCTAATAGCTGAAATTCTAAGAGAAAAATAATTGACAGATTTGATACAACAACGCTGTTCTACTGGGAGGATTTGTAGGTACTATGTCACTAGTATGTGGCAAAATAGTGACCTGTCTGAACAAACAGCTTTCCAGAAGAAGAAAAAAACCTGAATAATGCCATATCTGCGTATTATTATTATTATTATTATTATTATTATTATTATTATTATAAACACTCGTGTGTAAATTTCGTTACCATCGTAATTTAATTAAATCTAGTTACAACTGAGCAGGAGGAACATACAGTAATTTTAAATCATTTTAAACTATTTTTGTATTTGTTCATTGTAGGTTCTTTTTTTTTCTATTTGTATTTATTTAAATGGACATTTACTGTGTTAATTAGTCATTTACCAGATTTATGCGGACTGCTTTTGAAATGCTTGTACTGGTAGGTAGCTTTAAAATAATAATAATTATGGATTTATATTGTATTGTTATTAATATTACTACTAAGACTACTACCCAAATGGCCATTAGGCACAATTTGTTCCCTAGACCTTTAGAGATACAATGAAGTATACTAATCTCCCACCCATCTTTATTAATCTCTGAATTATATTTGACAGGATTTGCAGTGGGTATGATGCCATTTGTTTTAGGGGTTATTGTACCAGCATTTACATTTCTGCTAGCTGAGTAAGCCTAAATCCAACTGTAACACCTAGTTCAGTGCATTAGAAAATAAGCAATATCAATAGAAAACTTCTGAACAAAAACAATGGCTATCCAGCTGTGTATAAGTGAGAGCCCAACCTAAACTTCCTCTGGGGTAATCATCCCAAAAAAGTATCAGTTAAAAGAAAAGGAAAGATAACACCTCCAAGTCTGTAGGCATAATATGATGTCTGACTTTTATTTTCATCAGTCTCTCAAAAACATACTTACTTTCCCTATTCAAAAGTGCATTAATAAGACTTTACATTTCACAATTTAGAATTACATTTAAACACAAAATGAATATAAAGATTCCTGTGTTTATGTTAGTACTGTACGCAG
Organism: Acipenser ruthenus; assembly: GCF_902713425.1. Taxonomy (NCBI): domain Eukaryota; kingdom Metazoa; phylum Chordata; class Actinopteri; order Acipenseriformes; family Acipenseridae; genus Acipenser; species Acipenser ruthenus. The sequence continues at coordinate 63,657,974 of NC_081191.1, read as the reverse complement.
TGACCTTGTGTAAATAATTTGTCCTCAGCTCACTGTTAATTCTAATTCTCCCTAAACCATGTCTAAGCCGATTACAGCTCATAGAGTATTAGTGCTGGTCAGCAATTGTTAAAGGTTGTCATCAACTTTCATTAAAGGAAGGGATTACACCATGTAGCAATGTTCATCCATAGTATATCAGAGCCTTCAATTTTATCCCTCTTTTTTAATGAAATATTTGAAAAATAATGTCATGAAGATAATTCCTTCTCTAATTTACATATTTTGACATACATGTGAAGTACTGTATTTTTTGTGAAAAAACTTAGTAATTTGTTAAATGAAGGGTTAGAAAATAACCTTAACCACCTTCTTGTCTTGAAAACGATCTAGAGAAGGAAGAACTAGTACATTTTAACAAATGCCAAATCTCTTGGTAGAAGCAACCCCCCCCCCACCCCCGTTTTAAACTGTAATGTATTTGTTTTTGCTGTTTTTACTCATTTTAGAATCATTTTTAGCAAGGTTTACACATAGCTTGCCAGCAATAATGCATCGACCCAGACTTGCATGTGGATTAACGATAACTGAGATAAGGGACAATCTACCTGCTGTCATCAGTGATGTCACTGGGACAGAATTGACCAAATACAATGTTGAAATGTTCTCTTGAAATGCTTAAGCATAAGATTGTATTATATTCTGCTTATTTCCCATGCATTAAAAAAGTGGTATTAGAGAAGGAATGTAAACATTACAATACATTCAACATTACAACATTACAATATATTACAGGTATGCATGAAAATGTTCCATACAGTTGTTAAATAAAATGAACAGTGTATATCAAATTGTATTTTTCTTTCATCAAACAAATAGCCCAATGTTTCCTTTTTTCTTCAAATCTGGTTTAGATATTTATGTCAGTATCATTTTAATAGTGGTCATATATTGTTGATGCAGGAATACACAACAGATAAATTGCTTATAGTACGTCAAAGTCTTGTGTAAACAGTCTTTGTATTGAAATTTGTTATAAGCATTTTCTTCTGAATGGGGGGAAAAAACACTAATTACACAAATAAGAAAAAACAATGTACGACTTACACAGTAGGATCCCCTAGATTAGGCGTCCATGATTAGTTTCAGTAGTGTTCACCATTAGTTTGTTTTCTGGATTGACAACTAGAGTGTGTTTTCCTTTTTGCATTAAATAATACCATTATTTTTACGACCCTTCCAAAAAGTTTCCCAATACTTGTTTGTGGTGTATGTGGGAGAGATTGTTTTGTTTGTTTTTGGCAACAATTGGTGATCAGGGGAGTCTTAAAAAATTGTGTGAACCTTAAGTCCTATTTTATTTGTGTTTTGTTAATTTTAGCTCATTTAAAAGACTGCTAATTGTGTGTTGTATACAAAGCAAAGCAACTATTTTACTGTTTGTGTCTTAAAAGAGATGGCATTTAATTTTAAGTAAATGGGTTACAGGTTACCGTTGCTGCTTTTAACTCAATCTTTTGGCCATTTTATACATTTTTATTCCATGTTAATTACTTAACAGGTCATGTTGTATTAACAGTTGTTGCTCTTTTTCATTTTATAGGAGATTGACAATGGAAAGATATTCTTTACTTGATCTTCCTAGTCTCTGGATACTATAACTGGGAGAAAAAGTTTCTTCAGCTTGGAGATAATTCTTGTCAACATTTTTCCGATTGTAACAACAATGCCACCACTTATTTTATGACACCTGTGAACGGTAGCTTTTTTTTTGGAAAAAAGGACAAAAAGACATTTCACTTATTTTTATATTGTGATAACTTTTTTGTATTGAAAAATGAATCGATACACAACTCTGAAACAACTGGGAGATGGAACATATGGTAGTGTTCTAATGGGAAAAAGCAATGAGTCTGGAGAGTTAGTTGCTATCAAAAGGTATGTGTGTGACCATTACTTATTACTTGTTACTGTGCAATTTTTAATGTAATATGTAATTTTAAGTTGTAAAAAATACCTTTTTCATGGTTCATAACTTCAAATGGCATTATTTGAATAGTTTGAGCCAGGGGTTAATTTGTGCCAGATTGCACCTGATCCCAGATCTGGTACCTTTTTCATACCGACTAATTGAGTTATTGATAGTTTTACCCACCTGTGTGTGGCGAGTTTGCCTGCACGTATGGAGGAGCAAGAGTTTTTGACTTTTAACTTTTTGGGAGACAGAGCTAATAAAAAGAGTGGTTTTAACCGCTATTAATACCAGCCCTGGTGTCTTGCCTTTTCTGCACCGCTGCTGGAAACCCAGCACACAGTCGCTACATTGCTGTGAAAAGTGGAGGCGAGGCAGGTATCCCGACACGCACTTGGAAGCTGGCAGGGGAGAATGTAGAAATGCAAAACTAGGCTCACCCAAATAATTGGCACAGGCAAAACTAGATCGATGTTTAAGCTTTGGACGAAACTAGACTTGCCCAAATTAATGGCATGGGCGAACCAGATTTCGGTACCGTTTTCATACCAACTAATTGAATTATTGATAGTTTTACTCACCTGTGTGTGGCGAGTTTGCCTGCACGTATGGAGGAGCAAAACTTTTTAACTTAACTTTTTTAAAATGATGAACAATATGTAAAGCCAGAAACTCCAAATGGCAAAAATCCCCCAAATTACCGCTCTTAATAACAACAGTGTTGCTGCTCCTGTTCATCAGATTATTTGGCCGCGATTGGTATTGTTTAAACTTGAAGATTATGTAAAAACATGGCTAGGCAAAGGTCGGCATGCAGCTACCGACACCAACAATAAGGAACATGAAGAAAAAAATCACTCCTACATTAGGTCTAGAAACAAAAATGTTATCCCTCTCCTTTTAGGTTTAAGATTGGTACCTTTTTTTTTTCTTTTTTTTTTTTTTTACAAATTAACTCCTAGGGTTGAGCCAATGCAATTATTTTGCATTCATAGAAGTTTATAAGGAATGGGAATGATCGGGGTTGCTTGGTGTATGAAAATTGTAAATATGATTTTCGAAGTTGCTTTCTAAATACCTTTTTGCCATGGAAAACCATGTTATTTCCCAATTATACCATGTTAAGCAATTCAGCAAATATAAATACATTTTATATTTCCATACCAGTTTGATATATGTAAAGACAGCTTTTGTGTTTTGTAGTAGTGGGTTACTGTATTATGTAATATGAGCAAGACAAATCAGAACATCTAGACTATCAGTAATTTGCAGGAATATTAATTCAATCAATAATTAGTTAAAACAATAACTGTACCAAATACATTTAGGTACTTTATCTGTAAGTTAATATACCTACATCAGTGTTTCCCAACCCTGTTCCTGACGGCACACCGTGTCTGCTGATTTTCGTTCCAACGCTGCGCTCAATTGCTTAATTGAACCGTATCAACAAACGAGCTTGAAAATAACAGGAGAATGCTCAGTTAATCACTTTATTAGTTCAATGAAGGGTTCAATTAAGGAATTGAGCGCTGCGTTAGAACGAAAACCAGCAGACACGGTGTGCCACCAGGAACAGGTTTGGGAAACACTAACCTACATATTCTTGCAGCCTTCTGAGCTAATTACACAGTGCATTTCATGGTCAATAGACTGAAATTCTTTACACAATGTATTCCTTTTCATTCACTGTGCTATAGAATACCGTGAAACAAGTATGGTTTTCATCAAGGATTGTAAATAATGCAGAGCTTTCCTGGCACTGTATTCAAATGAAAGGTTATCTGCAAAATGGTACCTTTGATGATGGAGAAAACAGTGAATGTTTACAGTGTAGTGTTGCTGCCCTGCTGCGCAAAAATGTAAATTAAATAATAATTAAAAAAAAGGTTAGTGAGTTACTGTTCTACAGATATTTCAGTAGTACCAGTAGTGTCCACCAAGTTTATGCTTTTTCCTAAATATGTAATTTAAACTCTTTGGAACCCTTCCAGATGTTCTCAGTGAACATAGAAAGTGATTCATTTTGCCAACTTCTAGGCCAGCACTGTCATGGTACTCTTTGAATTAAACATCCATTGTACAGTACCTAGGCTTGTATGTTATTAGGGTGATTACTTTATGAAAACAGGCAATTTGGCTTTTGTCGTAATGTGGAAATACAGCACTGTAGCTTGTAAATAAGGCTGACCCCAGTCCAATTGTTATTGTGGCTGAAAGGCACTCATACAAACTGAAACTGCCTGTCAAGAGGGACTCTAGTTTTAAATATATTTTTTTTAAAATCTAGCCCCAGAAAGTTACAAGATTTTTTGAGAAAATGTTGATATTGCCTCCAGGGACAGTAGCAGCAAGAATGTCTTCCCCAGTCACAGAATAAAAGCAAGAGTGTCAAAGGTGGACATACAGTTGCATGCTATTTTCAGTCAATACTATGGATCTACTGTAACTGACTCCGATAAAGGGCTATGAGTCTTAGAACTACACTCAGTACTATGGTGGGAATTTATTCTGTATCCAAGAAAGTACAAACTACTGATGTTTCATGAAAGTATACTTTCTGGAGACCACACTTTTCTGCAGGTTTCTACTCTCACTTTTGATGGAATCAACAATAATAATTAAAGCCACTAATTAGTGTACACTTCTGGTACATGTAGTATAGGAAACAAATAATAACCTGGTTAGTATCAGACAACATCCACAATCTAAGCAAACCATGTCACTCTCATTTGAAAGTAATTATCCATTGTACAGTACCTAGGATATTACATTTAAAAAAGTGCGAGTTTGCCTGCGTGTCGGAGCGAGACTTTATGACTTCTAACTTTTTGGGAGAGAGAGCTAATAAAAAGAGTTTTTAACCGCTATTAAAACCAGCCCTGGTGTCCTGCCTTTTCTGCACCGCAGCTGGCAATCCAGCACACAGTCGCTACATTGTTGTCAGAAGTGGAGGCGAGGCAGGTACCCCGACACGCACCTGGAAGCTGGCAGGAGAGAGTGTAGAAATGCAAAACTAGACTCTGCCAAATAATTGGCATAGGCAAAACCAGATTCGCTCAGGATCGATTTTGAATCGTTGGACGAAACTAGACTCGCCCGGGCTAGCCCTGAAATTCAGTGAAAGCTGCTGAAAAAATGGGTTTCACCCAGTCGTCTTTTTCAAGTTCTGGGGAAATCTAGATTCGCTTAGGAGTGAGGAAAAAAAGTGTTAACTTCTGGATTCACCCAGAAGCCCATGGCGAAACTAGATTGGCCCGGGCAAAACTAGACTCGCCAGACCACGTTTCACCCTTAACACACACACATATATATATATATATATATATATACACACAGTACTGTGCAAAAGTTTTAGGCAGGTGTGAAAAAATGCTGTAAAGTAAGAATGCTTTCAAAAATAGACATGTTAATAGATTATATTTATCAATTAACTAAATGCAAAGTGAGTGAACAGAAGAAAAATCTAAATCAAATCCATATTTGGTGTGACCACCCTTTGCCTTCAAAACAGCATCAATTCTTCTAGGTACACTTGCACAAAGTCAGGGATTTTGTAGGCATATAGTCAGGTGTATGATTAAACAATTATACCAAACAGGTGCTAATGATCATCAATTCAATATGTAGGTTGAAACACAATCATTAACTGAAACAGAAACAGCTGTGTAGGAGGAATAAAACTGGGTGAGGAACAGCCAAACTCAGCTAACAAGGTGAGGTTGCTGAAGACAGTTTACTGTCAAAAGTCATACACCATGGCAAGACTGAGCACAGCAACAAGACACAAGGTAGTTATACTGCATCAGCAAGGTCTCTCCCAGGCAGAAATTTCAAGGCAAACAGGGGTTTCCAGATGTGCTGCCCACGCTCTTTTGAAGAAGCACAAAGAAACGGGCAACATTGAGGACCGTAGACGCAGTGGTCGGCCAAGGAAACTTACTGCAGCAGATGAAAGACACATCATGCTTAGTTCCCTTCGCAATCGGAAGATGTCCAGCAGTGCCATCAGCTCAGAATTGGCAGAAAACAGTGGGACCCTGGTACACCTATCTACTGTCCGGAGAAGTCTGGTCAGAAGTAGCCTTCATGGAAGACTTGCGGCCAAAAAGCCATACCTCCGACGTGGAAACAAGGCCAAGCGACTCAACTATGCACGAAAACACAGGAACTGGGGTGCAGAAAAATGGCAGCAGGTGCTCTGGACTGATGAGTCAAAATTTGAAATTTTTGGCTGTAGCAGAAGGCAGTTTGTTTGCCGAAGGGCTGGAGAGCGGTACACGAATGAGTGTCTGCAGGCAACAGTGAAGCATGGTGGAGGTTCCTTGCAAGTTTGGGGCTGCATTTCTGCAAATGGAGTTGGGGATTTGGTCAGAATTAATGGTCTCCTCAGTGCTGAGAAGTACAGGCAGATACTTATCCATCATGCAATACCATCAGGGAGGCATCTGATTGGCCCCAAATTTATTCTGCAGCATGACAACGACCCCAAACATACAGCGAAAGTCATTAAGAACTATCTTCAGCGTAAAGAAGAACAAGGAGTCCTGGAAGTGATGGTATGGCCCCCACAGAGCCCTGATCTCAACATCATCGAGTCTGTCTGGGATTACATGAAGAGAGAGAAGCAACTGAGGCTGCCTAAATCCACAGAAGAACTGTGGTTAGTTCTCCAAGATGTTTGGGCCAACCTACCTGCCGAGTTCCTTCAAAAAATGTGCAAGTGTACCTAGAAGAATTGATGCTGTTTTGAAGGCAAAGGGTGGTCACACCAAATATTGATTTGATGTAGATTTTTCTTCTGTTCACTCATTTTGTTAATTGATAAATATAAACTATTAACATGTCTATTTTTGAAAGCATTCTTACTTTACAGCATATATATAATATATATATATATATATATGTATGTATTTCTGACAGGGTATTCCACAGCATAGATTGTGTGATTTCCATGTGTTTGTAACTTGATTTTGTTTAACAAAGTTTGTTTGTTTTTTACAGAATGAAAAGGAAGTTTTACTCTTGGGAAGAGTGCATGAACCTGAGAGAAGTGAAGGTAATGATTGTTTTTCATTTTTATTTAACAACCATAGCTTAATAATTTGAGTTGATTTGTGTGATACACCGTATTCCTTCGAATTTAAGACGCAGCCCAAATTTCCCACCCTCAATTTGAGTAAAAAATAAAGCATCAAACAAATACAAATTTACAAAGACAGAACCTCAATTTCGCATATGGAGGCAGTTTGCGGCCGTCTGCTATCACACAGAGCATTACACAGTTCAAATTTCCAGTTGTGATTATTCACACCTGTTTTTCTCCCAATTTGTAAACTGTTGTATTGCTTGGCAAGTTGAAAAACACGGGTCTGATCAGCATTTACGATCTGTCCAAGCTGGTACTGTTTGTTAAAAATGCTGAAATTGTAAAAGCTCTTTGAATTCCTCAGGAAGCTAATGACGCTTCTTTGAAAATGGCTGCCTGTATGTCATGGATGATTTGAGATCGGACAGTAACGTCTTGGTTCGTCTTTTCTTGGCAGTACGTCACATTGATACTTGTGTGTTCGGGCAGCGACGTCATTGTTCGTCTTTTCTCGGCAGTCAGTCACGCTGCTGTGTACTCATGTAGTCACGTCTTTTGTTGCCGATTTTAATACACACATCACTATACTGTAATCGAATTTAAGATGCAGGCTATTTTTGAGAAAAAAGTGTGTCTAAATTCGAAGGAATACAGTATATGTTTCTATTGAACTGTGGTAATTTTTGATATCTGTATTTTTTTATTTAGTTTGCTTTTACTATTGATTAATTTCTCCTTTTATTCTACATTTTTAATTCGACAAATTAGGATTTTAGAACAAAGTCACTGCTTACTGCATTTGAATGTCACTGTTAACTATTTAGCCTATACACATATTTAAACATATTTACATTAAGCATAAGATTACACAGTAGAACAAATTATACTAACAGCATTACACAGCATTAAATGATGTCCAGGAGCTTCAAAAACATTATTTTACTTTAATACATCAGCAACCTATTTATGAACTACATTTTTGAGAAACCATGTGCTAAATTAATTTCTTGTCTGAAACAGTAGATCAGTATTTACACTTTGATGTATTTAGAACTTGGCTTTGCTTGAACCACTGTTGCTGGGATTCTGAGTTTACCTTTTGATAAGAAATGTAATCAGAATTAATAAATAATTCTCAAACGAAGTATTCCTTTCCCTGGTATGGGAAAATGATTTCTGTTCGATTACATTTGTTTAGATTACTACCAACGTACTACCAAAAGGAAAAAAAATTCTGATAATCCAAAACAAATATTATTATGAATAGAAAGCTTAGTGTTTAAAAAACAAAGATGTATTTACTAGAATGACACGTGTCATATTGTCAGAGCTTGGATTATCAGGGATATATAAATTTGTTTTCTTTCTTTCTTTAAAGAGTAAGTGGCGGGGTTTCGAAAATATGGTGTTACACATCCTCACATGTTGCTACAACTGTTTAAATAATGTATCTGTAATTTTTCTTTTCAGTTAACATTCTGACAACTTTTTACACTTATAACTTTAAAGTCGGTTTTAAAGCTCTTTTCAAAATGTCTGCTCTAGTGCAGTGATTTAGACTTTGAAGTCAGAAGTGTAAAAAGTTGTCAGGATGTTAACAATGAAAAGAAAAATTACAGTTAAGTTATTTAAACAGTTGTAGCAACATGTGGGGACGTATAATGCTATATTTTTCGTAACCCCGCTACTTACCCTTTAAGTAATCTATCATAATATCCAGGATATTCTGGGTGACTATAGCAAGTTGGGCCTCTGAAACGTACGAAAGACTGATAGACAATAAGCAATCTGTTACAAAAAGCCTGTGGCTTTGGAGTTAATAATTTAGTACACTAATACATAACATTGTATTATTGACACTTTATTTGAAATAATTTCACAGTCAGTTAATTTGTCACTTAAAGCAATAGATCCTAACCAAATAGATGTTAAAATAGTGTGAACTCCTCATATGGAAGCCACATAGCAAGCAAATACTGTTAATAAAGTCTTCTTACAACTTGACAACATATAAGTTGTAAGTATTAGTTCCTGGCTTTCCTGAAAAGCTTTATAAATAAAAACAGTACAACATGCAAATTAAGTGAACATACATTTTTAGTCAACTATTTTGATACGTTTAACAAATACTTGTTGTACAGTGTACACGGGTATAGCTTCCCTATATCTCCCTAGATCTGCCTCCTAACTTGCTGTCACAAAGAAATTAAAAGGTCTATTAAAAGGGGAATGCTAATGGATCAACCCTAAACAATTGTTTTTAAAAAAATCCTGCAAATATGTAAGCTATCTTACTTTTATTTTTAATTTTCCGCTAAATCAGTGTCCTGGAAATTAATGTCAACATCAAATATTGTTGAATAAAAAAATATTGTAGATTGTTAATTTGTTTTGTGTTCCACACAAAAATCCTGTGGCTTAGAGTTAATAATTGACCACACTACACTGTACAGAACTTTGTATTATTGACACTTTATTTGAAATAATGTCAAGGCTAGTTAATTTTTCACTTTAAGCAATAGATCCTAACCAAACATGTATGCAAAGAGTGTGATCTCATGTGGAAGCCACATAACAAACAACAAATTCTGTTAATAAAGTCTTCTTACAGCTTGACAATATAGAAGTTGTAAGTATTAGTTCCTGGCTTTCCTGAAAAGCTTTAAGAACAGTACAACATGCACATTAAGATAACATTCATTTTGAGTCAACTATGCTATAGTGTAGCAAAAAATAAACATTATTAGACCCTAATGTCTAAAGATGTGTTTTCACAAAGCTCGGATCCAAGTTGGATTCAAGTTGATCCAATTTATTGGAAGCACTTTTTTCATGGTCAAATAAACTGGATCAAAGTTGGATCCAATTTATTTGATGAGGAAAGCATTTGCTATATTAAACTGGCACCAACTATGTCAAGTTGAACGTGTCAGTGCAAGAACAGACGTAAAGCTAATGTATCTCAAGGCACTTTCCTGGCAACTGTTGCATCAAAAGAGTTGCTGGCAACCAAGTTGCTTCAACTTCTATGTAACACCAGACAACTTCCAATGGCAACTTTTTCAGGAAACTTAAGAGATGAACCAGTAGGTAAGTTTGGAGTTACTAAATCTGTTTTACAGTTACAGTTGTCACGACAACTTTTAAAAACTTGGTAAAAGTAGAAATGGAAGAAAAAAAGAAAAAGGAGCTTGCCACAGAAGACACAGATGGCTTCAAATCCATGCCTTGAATGGACAAGTACACTTTTCATGCTCTTCTCTCCATTGTTGAAGATAAAATAATAAAAAAAAAAGATACAGTAACGCGAGCAGCAAGTGAGTGTCTAGCGATAACACTGAGATTTCATGCAACAGGGGAAACATTCCAGTCTCTGGAATACTTGTTCCGCGTCAGCCGGAATACAGCAAGGCTGATTGGAAACATGTCAGGCATTGTACAGTGGGCTTAAGGAAGAATACCTCAGAACTTCACAAACTCAACAAGAGTGGGTGTCTGTATCCTCAAAAAGTAAGGGCATGTGGAACTTTCCACAGTGCACTGGGGCCTTGGATGGCAAACATGTAATTATTGAGCCCCCACCACACTCAGGCTCTCACTACTTCAATTACAAGGGCTCACATTGTTCTCATTGCTCTCGAGGATGCTGAGCTAACATTTTCATATGTTGATGTTGGGAAAAATGGGAGAATAAGTGATGGTGGGGTTTGGGCCAAATGTCTCAGTTTAGCGCTTCAGAGCAATCAGTTAAACCTTCTGCCTCCAGAATGCCTGCCAGGGCAGAATACTAAGGTGCCATACGTGGTGGTGGCAGATGAGGCCTTTGCACTTAAACCTTACCTGATGAAGCCCTACTCACAAGTAAACCTGGACGAACAGACGAGAATCTTTAACTACCGTCTCTCTAGGGCAAGGCGCTGCGTGGAGAATGCCTTTGGATTACTGGCAAGCCGCTGGCAGATTTTCCAGAGACCAGTTGGACCAGAAAAAGTAGAAATATTAACACTGGCTGCATGTGCTTTGCACAATTACTTGAGGAGCAACTCCACCAGAAGTGTGCTTTACACTCCACCTGGATGCACTGACCAAGAATATGTAGGGACAGGTCAAATAATTTCAGGTTCTTGGAGAGAAGATGGTGCTTTGAATTCTTTTCTGCCTCTACAAGCAACCCAAAGCAAACATGTATCATCTAATGCAAAGGAAATTAGAGAAAAATACAAACATTATTTCAATTCTACTGGAGCTGTGAGCTGGCAGCTTAGTTCAATCACTTAAGTTATAAAGAAGATAGTTATTATAATTAGGTGTATTTTTTGTTGTAAATATACACACCTTCGAAAAAAATCCAACCAACTGCCTTGTGTATAATAAATATTTATTGCTAATCATTCAGCTAAAAAACATAATGTTTTCATTTATAATCAAACACAATACATTCATAAACAAAATAAAAAGGCACTGCATCTCCAGCCCTGTCCCACCCCTTGTTTGCTATATTTTTCACATACCTCTTCATAGTAGTGCATACCGATAAATCATCACCTGATCACTCGTTTTATCACCAAACTCCTCAATAATGCGATCCAAGTCATTATTTTATTACTATAGCATCTCAAAAAGCTCAGCAAATGTCTGTGATATTGTTTGAGCGCCGGATGCAGAAGCAGCTATCTTGTTTGTTTATGTCCGTGTTATCTCTGTGGTGCCGGGGCTATGTGTATTGCTCAGATACGCCCCCTTTTTTTTCAGCTTCTCTCAGCTCCTATCGGTCTCACTCGGCCATTGAATGGTTTTCTCGGCTTTTTCTGTAGAAAAAACGACTAGAGACCTGTTTTTTATGTCTTTTTGATGATATCGGGCCGGAAAGGGAAAATTGTAATGTCGGATCTGGTCCGACATAGGACCGCAAAGGGTTAAAGACTAAATAGATTAATTTGATTAAATACAATATATGAATTTATAGACTAAATTGAATTAGATTTGAATGTGATTGGAGTTTGACTGCAGTTATTTGATTAGGAACTGGGGGAGTGGCAATAAAGAAGGTTTGCCAGTCATTGAAAAGAAGAAGCGTGACACTGTTTTCACAGGTGATAAACAGACAAAAATGGGGCAGTTAGCAATGTTAAATTTAAAAAAAAAAAAAAAACATGACAGTAAACAAAATATACAAATAACACATTTTGTATTGTAATTAACAATAATCACTAATGCCTGAAATAGGGATCAATTGAAGTCGGACAAAAGTCGGATGAAAACACCGAAAACCAGAAACCCTAACTATAAGCTATCTCATGTTAATCAAGTCGTCATTTTTCAATCGTCGCGTAAGGCAACTTTAAAAACCTGTCGTATTATTTAGTTGTTATTTAGGAATTTAGCAGATACCTTTAAACACGGCGATTTACATGGTTTGTCAAACATAAGAATACATTGTACTACATAAAAAACATTATGTGTAACATTGTACACATTCAACTAGGTGGCACAAGGTGACAACAGTCACCTGCTAATATGGGGCTCCACACATACTCTACCCCCAGGCTTCACAGTACTGTATAGGCCTTACCATTTTTTTAACTGTGAAATAATTTAACTAAGCTATAACATAAATAACATGATTTAACATTAAAAATATACAAAACATGCATGTAACTTACTTTCAAACCATTCGATCAATGCAATCTCTTCGTTTTTGTTCCCCACTGCGGTCTCTTTTCGGTAGCCTTTTTTTTTTTTTTTCAGTCGGCGTCTAGAGGTCACATGACGTAAATCTGGATCATGATTGGTTGTTCCCTCGAAGTTGCCAGGAACGTTGCAATAAAATCAAAATGATCTAGTTTTGAGCAGCTTGGGAGGAAAGTGCTTGACAATGTCGCAGGCAACTAGTCGCTGCAACCGTTGCATGAAAAAGTTGCTTGGAAGTTGCCTTGTGTTACATCGGCTTAATGTTGTGACGTTTCTTCAAAGAAATCTGATGAGTTTGACCATGTTAAGTTCTTCAGAGAAACTGGATTGACTTGGAAGATCTCTTTACATGGTCAAAGTTGTTTAAAAAAATTCGATCCAAATTGGATTCTATTTCTTTCACTGTGAAAACACACCTTTTAAAGGTAAGATGTTACAGGCTATTTCTGTTCACATTAATGTAAAACAATTACAAAAAAAACATAAATACAGTTTATTCTAATTTATATGTGTTTTTTCCATATTCTGTGTGTAATTTTAAAATATAAATGTTTTAGTCTATGATTAATTTGTTGGCACATATTATAGTTTCACTGTGAGCTATTTTATTGCAGTCATTGAAGAAGCTGAATCATGCCAACGTTATAAAGTTAAAGGAAGTAATCAGGGAAAATGACCATCTCTACTTTGTTTTTGAATATATGAAAGAAAACCTCTATCAGTTAATGAAGGACAGGTAAGCTATTATATTCTGTTCCATAACAATCTGCTACTTGTGGCTAAGCGTTATCCTTAATGTCACTCATGAAAGAGTTCTGTAATCTTGATGAGGTTGCCACATGGATAAAAAAAGATTCAACAAACTGAGGAAAAAATGTAATCAAGTGGGTGATAGAGAAGATTTTACAGTATAGTATTAATTGATATTCCACACTACAGAAATTAGTATTTTATAGTAATTTACAAAAAATATATTATATGACCTCCCAGGAATAATTTTTATGATTCATGGGTGTAGCCTCAGTGGAGACATCCGAGGTGCTTACTGGAAACAACTAACAAGTGCTGTTAAATTATTACAGGAGAATTCGCCTGTTCATTCTCATCACATCATTATTGTTTTTCTCTTTAATTGATTTAATATGCGAAACTAATAGGGTTAAAGATCCAAACCCTTTTTTTTTTAACATTTGAAACATATTCGTTCTTTTTATTATTCCATTTACAGTAGTCATATCCAGAGCTGTTAGTGCAATAATAAAGTCTTTCATTTTGATCAACTTTTGTTAATTTGTTTCTCCACAGAAACAAGTTGTTTCCTGAGTCAGTCATCAGAAACATAATGTATCAAATAATACAAGGGCTAGCTTTTATCCATAAACACGGTAGGTTGTCCTTTCAGGGCCATTTAAGGGCATTCCCTCTACAGATCCAGAACAACTAAGCAGGAAATATCCTTATACTTTTAAGTACTGTACAGCTCTTTTTCTTTTTGGGGTGGGTGGGGGGGGGGGGGGGAGACCTAAATGCATGAACATTTTATCCTGACCTAACACAAAGGAATGCAGATAGTAGAATTAAATTCGAGTCAATGAATAAAATATATTTGCTTCATTTAAAATATTCTGCAATGAGAGAATATCTTGGAACAATGTAGGTCATTGGATAACCACCTGCTTTCTTGTTCTTGGTTGGGAAGTTGGGCATGTGATACCAGGTTGCTGCAGTACAGTATATTAAGTTAACTTCATATTCCGATACATGCATCAAATTGTATATGCCTTTATCACAATATCTGAACATCTAATCTATACAACTTATACTATTGTATGATATACATAATAGCAATCAATACATGATAGCAATCAATAATTTGGTTTGAACAACTCCGCTGCATTAGATACACAAAGCTTTTTAGTAATTTGTATTGCCTTTTAGTAACATTATCTTGAGTTTGCTGCTTATACCAATGGTATCACTAGCTCACTAAGAACATGCTTGTTTTGGTGGCATTTTTCTTATCTTTTTCTTTCCTGTATTCCTTCTCTCTGTCTGCTGCCAGAGAAAATAAGCTGTTCAGTGAAAATGAAATAAGGAACATACTGTTCCAGGTGCTCTCTGGCTTAGCTTTTGTACACAAGCATGGTAAGATCCTCTCTGCCCTGTTTATGTTGTCGTTGTTTTTCATTCTTCTTTCTTTCGACTGTGAAACATTTTCTTTTGATTTCACGGCTACCAATTTATTTTCCAGAACCTATTTTTCACGATATATTTAAAAATGAAAAAATGTTAAGGTATCAGGCCCCTTATAATTACTGTCTGTCATAACCTTCAAGAACATGTTGTATGTATCAGTAAAAATAAAATATTAATTTTAAATCATAAGTACAGCTTCTGTTGTATTTATAGAACTAAAGAAAAAGTTAAATACATACCATGCCTCATTTAATTGTAAAGTTTATTATATACTTTTTTCATTTAATGAATTACATTTGATATTAAATAATTATGATTTTACTGAAACCCTTGCATTGGAAGTAGTTCATATAGCATATCCTTGATGTTTTATTTTGTGATCCGAAATTGCAGAGTAAATACATGTAGTTGATATATTTTAAGAATACTGTACTGTATAGTGGCATTGCGGGCCTCTTGTATTTGTCATCTTCACTACATCAGTTAATTGAGATTTCACACATAATACAATTGGTTGCAAATTAACACAAGCTGGAGATGTTGGTTAGGTGTGTATATATATATATATATATATATATATATATATATATATATATATATATATACACTAAAACTTACTTTTCTATTAGGATTTTTTCATCGTGATATGAAACCGGAGAACCTGCTCTGTATGGGTCCTGAACTTATAAAAATTGGAGACTTTGGATTAGCTAGGGAAATTAGGTCACGCCCCCCATACACAGACTACGTTTCCACCAGATGGTAAGTATAATTAAAAGAATTATTTGTAAAGAATTTCCATAACAAATCCAGTATGTCACCAACCCCCTAAGTACAGGCTATAATACTTACAAAGGTGAAATCCCTTAGTCACCACCCCCCCCCCCCCCCACCCCCCTCCACTCTGTGCCCTTTATTTAAAATGGCTTACTGTGGAACTTTTGAGTGTTTTTTTTATTTGCATTTTGTTATACCCAGGTGACTGAAAATATGCGACAGGGAGACACACAACCTCTGAATCACATAAATCATAAAAGGCATTGTTCATCAGTCTCACTTCCACTGCTGCACTGTACAGATTCTAATTTTATTTACTCGAGTGAGGAGAAGTGGAAAAATAGAATACAGTTTTTTAAATTTTTTTAAATCCTGCAATCTTAATCATGTTGCTGGACGTGGGGAAAAAAAAACAACAACTTTGTATTCTTCTGGAATTTTAAAAAATTCACCACTACCCAGAGTCCTTTTACAGATTTTTAGATCTTACTGTATACTATCTTTGTCTAAACATTGTTTGCATGATCTATGAAGGTACATTTCTGCTAGTGAAACACAATGTAAAATGATCTGTGTATATAAAACATGTACTTTGAACTTTACCAGGTATCGTGCTCCAGAGGTGTTGCTGAGATCTTCAGTTTACAGTTCTCCTGTTGACATGTGGGCAGTGGGCTGCATAATGGCAGAGCTCTATACTTTGCGGCCACTTTTCCCAGGAAATAGTGAAGTCGATGAAATCTTTAAGATTTGCCAAGTGTTGGGAACAGTGAAGAAGGTCCGTTCTGAAATAACACTTTCCTTCCCTATTGCAATTAAATATAGATATATGTATTAAATACCTTAAAAGCATGAAGAATATTTGCCATAGGGAAACATTCCCTGAAATACAAATGTAACCATTACCGTATGGGTATTTACCTCCTAAATACCCGAACCTGAATAAGATATACTGATGCACAAAAGAAACGCAAACACTCAGGTTTAATGGAATTAATCAAATATTTTAAACATAGATATTAAAAAAAGTCACAGAAAATGTGAACAGATAAAAGAATCATAAGTTTTCAGTATGAAACGTGACACACTGTCAAAATGAAAACATTACAAAGTTAGTATCGGGTATGACCTCCCTGACCATTAACACAATCCGCATTGTGTTGACGCATAGACCTGATCAGCCTCTGGATAGACTGCAGTGGGATGTTCCGCCACTCTTCCTGTGCAGCTGCAGCCAGATGGCGAAGGCTGGCTGGTCGCGGTTGTCTCCTGTGGATGGCACTGGCGATTTGGTCCCACAGATGTTCTATTGGACTCAGATCAGGAGAAAAAGCTGGCCACGGCAAGTCCTCGACATTGTTTTCTTGAAGTCGTGCAATTGTAATCCTAGCACTGTGTGGTCTTGCATTGTCCTGCTGGAAAATCGACACTTCCAGATTGGCTTGCAGGAAAGGAAAAACTATTGCCTTAAGGACTTTGTCAATGTCTCGCTGAGCAGTAAGGTTGCCCTCAATCTGCACCAAAGGTGTTCTTGTGTTAAAGGAGATTCCTCCCCACATCATCACACTTCTACCACCCCACCAGTTAGCTTGAACAACGCAATAGTCAGCATAATGCTCACCATGGCGTGGTAGGCCGCTCTGGTGACCCTCTGCCTTCCAGGACGTGGCCTGTCCCTAATAGAACTGGTTTCCTGGTTTCTCTGGACTAGTCTGCTGATTGTTGAAGCAGAATATCTCATTCTCCGGGCAACTTATCTCACAGACAGGCCGCCTTCAATCATGCCGATAGCAACCAGACGATCTTCATTACTCAAGCGGGGCATGGTCGTATCTTTCATTGTTCTTGCGTTAATTAAAATCATGTCTTTTCGAATGGCTATTTTAACTCAACTCAAATACCAAACTCAAATACTGAGCACCTGCCGTTTTTATGAAATCACGTGACTTGAGGTCAGTATTTTGTCATCCCAAGGAACAATACTACTCAAACAATCAACAAACCCATCTGCTCACTATTTAAAATGTAAATAACATTATGTATGTGCCCAATGAGTTATTGATGTAAAACTTAGACTGTTGCGTTTTCATTGTGCATCAGTATATGTCAAAGCTGCTCACCTACACCACTGCATTGCAAATGTCCTGACAGATGCACCCTGGAATAAAGCTCACGCAGTTGCTATGCCCTTGGTGGAATGGGCAGTGAGCTTTTCTGGAGGGGGCAAGCTGGCCAGCTCATAGGCAGTCCTGACTGTGTGTGCTATCCATTTGGACAGTCTCTGCTTAGACAGGACTTGACCATGGGACTTAGCCCCATAGCAGACAAAACAATTATTTGGACTGCCTCCAACTTTTCGTCCTGTCAACATAGTATGCTAGGGCCTGAACTGGGCAGAGCGTATGGAGCTGTCGCTCTGTCAGACTGCAAAGGAAGCGGATGGAAAGCCTCCAATTCTACAGACTGGTTGACATGGAATGCAGAGATCGGCTATGGCAAAATGGCAGGATTGGTACGGAGCGTAACCTTTGCCCTGGCTTCTGTTAAAATTTTGCATAGAGAATGCCTGCATCTCAATCACCCGCTTTGCGGTGATAGCAAGCAAGAAAGACGCTTTGAGCTTCATGAGTGCTTTAAGCACCATGTTTAACGTCCAGCAAGGAACAATGTCCTTCATAGGCAGCCAAAGCCGCCGAGCCCCTTTCAAAAATTGAAGGGTATTGGAAGCTGCTGCTAACAAGCCCAGAGGTCTTTGGAATGCCACTATCTTTCAGCTGAAAGAGCTCTAAACAGGCAGCTAATCTCTGCACTCTGTCGTCCGACAGTGGACAGCATGGACCTGGAGTCGAAGCACACTCCTTGATAGGAGGCTGTCTGAGAAGGTGTGAGCTGGCTCTTCGCATGATTCACCATAAGGCCCAACCATTGAAGGAAGCCGGTGACAAGTTCCATGTGGGCCTGCTGGCGTCTGGGTGCAAATGAGCCACTTGTCCAGATAATTGAGCACTCTTTGAGTGTCAACGGAGCCAGGATAGCTTCCATACACTTCGAGAAGGCACAAGCAACAAGGGAGATGGTAGGCACATCATCAAATATGGACGGCCTTGTTTCACCTTCTGTAGGCCAGGGCACTTGCAAAATTGCAGTGGTCCTTTTTATCACCTGCTGACAAGGAGAGCTTAACTGCAGGGGATGCGCTGTCAGACTCCACGCCCTCAGACGGGAACACCAGCTCCTGTTCGTCTGCCTCCTAAAAGGCCACGATGGACAATGTGTCTTCCTGTGGCCAATCTGTGTTCGTAGCCCCAAGGGGACAGACTGGGCAGGCGGCGCTGAACGTACCCGCAGAAATTCCACGAGAAAAGTTCCTTGGTGGGAAACAACTGCCCAGAGCTTTCCATCTGCTCTGAGTCCGATGATCGTTTGGAACTTCTTCTTTTTAGAGCTGCTTCGTAGAGCTGCGGGAGAGACGTTTCTACAGCGTGCACATAGAGAAATGTGCACAGAACTCGCAGAAATTATGGTTCACCAGTGCCTCCTTGTTCTAGCCCCAGGCAGGAAGAGCACGGGGACAGTACTGTACCGGTTCGGTGACTTTAGCACCAGGTCGGTATGGTACGGTACCGGAACGGTACAGGGTCGGAACTGGGTCGATACCGGGATGGTTCGGTACCGGTTCGGTGACTTTAGCATGGGGTCGGTATGGTACGGTACCGGGACTGTAGGGCCACTGTATTGGGTCGGTACTGGTGCAGTACCGGGTCGGGAACTGAGCATGTCGGTGACCTTGGTACTGTATGGTACGGGTCCACCGGTTCGCAGTTACTGCGGGTAGCAATGTACAGGGAAGCCACTGGCAAAACCACTCACACGAGACTGAAGGAAGCCTGCTTGTTAGAATGAACTAACAGCCTTCGTAATGGTGATGCTAAAGTTATCACCAAAACGGCATCAAGATACTGTGGGAGAGCTTGCAAGCATCTTGGTCCTGCGCAGTGCTGCTGTTAGCCCAGCAGCTGCCCTCACTACATGTGTGCCGTAGCACCACGTTGCAGACAGGCCTGCGCTTAGTCTCTGTAAAAACAGAAAAAACACTTTTCTCAACAAAATACAATAAAATGCCTCGTAATTTAAGCCAGAGCCAAAATGAGAAATAAATAACTCCAGCCAGAGCTATTGCAGCCTGGGGGGAGAACACAAAGTCAGCCGACTTTTGTTGCTTGATCCCTGGGAAGGAGCGACTCAAGGCGCTGGCTTCACGGGCACAAGGCCACAGTGGGACATAACAAACAACAGGCTGTAGTGCACAGATACACATAATTAGTAAAACTAATACAGTGGTTGTTTTTAATATCATATATAATTTGTGTAAAAACACAATAAATGCGAAAATATATAGCATAAAAAGTAACAAGTACTTATCTAAATACCCACATGGTAATGGTTACATTTCATACTTGAAAAGGAACCACCACGGGTGGGCAGGTTGGCACTAATCTGATATGAGTCTGTAAAGTATTTACAGTGTTCTGGGCAATGCATGACTATTTCTTCTTCTTCTTATTATTATTTATTTCTTAGCAGACGCCCTTATCCAGGGCTACTTACAATCGTAAGCAAATACATATGACGTCTAATTTCTTTAAGGGGTATGAGGTGGAAGTTCGCAAGAAAGTCTGTTCTCCAGACTGGCGAAATAGAGATACTGCTCCTAATAAACATTTAATTATTTGTGAACTATTTGATACATACAGCTTCTGTCAACCAAACCTATATTATCAGCCTGCTAAAGACTGTTGGATCTGCTTTTTGTCCATCAAGATGGAAACTGGCAAGATGATGAAGCTATTGCAAAACATGTCACTTACATGACAAAGTAAATGGTAATGAGAGGGACAACCATGTTTAACAAATGGCATATGTTTCTATTTTTTTCTACCTCCTGTAACCTCCTTGGATGAACTATTAAGTCACTACTAACAGCTCTGCCACACTGTACAAGAATAAGCAGTGTAAGCAGAAAGGGAGAATCTTAAGTACTACTATATTTTAAATGTACCTATTTGTAGCAATGCCATACTGATTGGCTGAACAAACCTTTGTATTTCAGTATAGTGTGTGTAATCTGCAGAGTACACACCTGTATCCATGTATCATCTGTACCAAACATACTACTACAACATAGAAATAGTTAGTTTTTTTTCATTTCATAATACAATCAAAATAAAAGCAATACAGTAGCCCATGGTTGAAAGCCATTTAAAATAGAATCACACACATTATATATATATATACGATTGTAAGTCGCCCTGGATAAGTGTGTCTGCTAAGAAATAAATAATAATAATAATATATATATATATATACACTACCGGTCAAAAGTTTTAGAACACCCCCATTTTTCCAGTTTTTATTGAAATTTAAGCAGTTCAAGTCCAGTGAATAACCTGAAATGGTACAAAGGTAAGCGGTAAACTGCCAGAGCTTAAAAAAAAAAGTTTAGGTTACCAAAAACTGAAAAATAATCTACATTTCAGATTTATACAAAAAGGCCTTTTTCAGGGAACAAGTAATGGGTTAACAACTTACAGCTGTTCTGCAGCAATGGAAGTAAATTAAGCCTTGAAAGTTGATGCTAACAATTCCTACAGGTGTCCCAACTTTTGTTAATTACTTACAAACCCTCTGTCTGTATAAAAGCAGTGTTGGAACAGACTGTGTTATTACACCCTCTTAAGCATTATTATTGTACTGCAGGAAGTAGTATATTGCTCTCATAATGGCGAGAAAAAGGCAAATAACAAAGGAAGACAGACAGACCATTATAACCCTTAAGAGTGTAGGTCTTTCCTTTAGAGAAATTGCAAAGAAAGCCAAGGTGTCAGTGAGTACAGTTTCCTACACCATCAAAAGGCACTTGGAAACTGGAGGAAACTCTGACAGGATGAGGTCTGGCAGACCCAAAGCCACAACAGAATCAGAAGACAAGTTTCTGAGAGTCAACAGCTTGTGTGATAGGCGGCTCACAGGACAACAGCTTCAAGCACAGCTTAACACTGGTCGAAGTAAGCAAGTCTCAGTTTCAACTGTGAAGAGAAGACTTCGAGCTGCAGGTTTGACAGGTCGAGTGGCAGTAAGAAAGCCATTGCTAAGATGGCAAAATAAGAAAAAGAGGCTTGCCTGGGCCATGAAGCACCGCCAGTGGACTACTGAAGACTGGAAGAATGTCTTATGGACCGATGAATCAAAATTTGAAATCTTCGGTTCATCACGCAGGGTTTTTATACGCCGTCGAGTAGGTGAAAGGATGGTTCCTCAGTGTGTGACACCAACTGTCAAACATGGAGGAGGAAGCGTGATGGTCTGGGGCTCTTTTGCTGGATCCAGAATCGGCGACTTGCATAGAGTGACTGGCACCCTGAACCAAAACTGCTACCACAGCATTTTGCAGCGCCATGCAATACCCTCTGGTATACGCCTAGTTGGTCAGGGGTTCATCCTACAGCAAGATAATGACCCAAAACATACCTCCAGGCTATGTCAGAACTACCTTAGAAGAAAAGAACAAGACGGTAGGCTTCAAATCATGGAATGGCCAGCACAGTCTCCAGACTTAAACCCCATCGAGCTGGTTTGGGATGAACTGGACAGAAGGGTGAAAGCAAAGCAACCTACAAATGCAACACGTTTGTGGGAACTTCTGCAACAGTGTTGGGAAGAACTTTCCGAACAATATTTGATTTCCATTGTAGAAAGAATGCCACGAGTGTGTTCGGCTGTTATATCTGCAAAAGGTGGCTACTTTGATGAGTCAAAGATTTAGATTAAATTTTGTAAACAAAATGATTCCATGATTTCTTTTTTTATCTCCAATTGTTTATTTGTTCTATGCTTTAATTTCAGAGTACATTGAGACATTAAACTGCGTAAATTTCAATAAAAACTGGAAAAATGGAGGTGTTCTAAAACTTTTGACCGGTAGTGTATATGTGTATATATATATATATATATATATATATATATATATATATATATATATATATATATATATATATATATATATAAAACAAATAGCTTTCAAGTTAAGGTGAGTGAAAGCAATACATTTAAAAACAAATGGGTTGTAGGGAGATATGCAAATAAAGCATTACAAGAGCCAACCAAATCGCGTGAAAGTTGCCTAACGGCTTCTACATTCACAGCGTTTTAAAAGTCAAAATACAGTAGCTGCATACATGTTTCGCCCTTTTTGGGGCTCATCAGTACAGCGCAACTGTATTTTGACTTCAGAAAGGCTCAAGAGAGTAAGTAAAAACAAACAGTTAAGGTGAGTGAAAGCAACAACGTGATTTGATTGGCTCTTGTAATGCTTTATTTGCATATCTCCCTACAACCCATTTGTTTTTTAATTTATTGCTTTCACTCACCTTAACTCGAAAGCTATTTGTTTTTACTTACTCTCCTGAGCCTTTCTGAAGTCAAAATACAGTTGCGCTGTATTTTTTTTTTTACTTGACAGAATGACTGGCCGGAAGGCTATCAGCTTGCAGGGTCTATGAATTTCCGTTTCCCACAGTGTGTACCAACACACCTTAAAACACTAATTCCAAATGCCAGCAATGAAGCCATAGCCCTGATGAGAGACATGCTACAGTGGGATCCAAAAAAGAGGCCTACAGCCATCCAGGTATGCTGTACACTTTTGTATTGTGTAAATGTTTCATGATTAAAATAAATAAAATAATAAAGTGTAATTATTCCTATTAAATCTATTTGGATATTTTAAACGTTTTTTGTTTTTTTTTGCACTGACACGTTCAACTTGTTGACATAGCTGGTGCCAGCTTAATATATCAAATGCATTCCTCCTCAAATAAATTTGATCCAACTTTCATCCAGTGTATTTGACCATGAAAACAGTGCTTCCAATAAATTTGATCATCTTGAATCCAACTTGGGTCTGATTTATTTGTAAAAATACAACTTTAGACATTAGGATGTTCTATTTAAATTTTTTTGCCATACTGTAAAATAGTTGACTAAAAATGAATGTTATGTTAAAGTGCATGCTGTACTGTTTTTATTTATAAAGCTTTTCAGGAAAGCCAGGAACTAATACTTACAACTTCTGTGAGTTTATTAACAGAATTTGTTGTTTGCTATGTGGCTTCCACATGAGATCACACTCTTTGCTCACATGTTTGGTTAGCATCTAGCCGTGAGATTATTTCAAATAGTGTCAATAATACAATGTTCTGTATAGTGGAGTGTGGTCAATTACTGACTCCAAAGTCACAGGATTTTGGTGTGGAACACTGAACAAATTGACTCTACAGTTATTTTTTATTCAACAGTTTTTGATGTTGACATTAATTTCCAGGACATTGATTTTTTGGGAAAATGAAAAGTAAAAGTAAGACAGCTTACATACTTTTTTTTTTTTTTTTAACAATTGTTTAGGTTTAATCCATTAACATTCCACTTTTAATAGACCTTTTAATTTCTTTGTGACAGCAAGTTAGGCAGATCTAGGGAGATAAAGGGGAGCTGTACCTGTGTACAGTGTACAACAACAAGTCTTTGTTAAATATATCAAATAGATGCAAGTTAGATGGAAGAGTAATCTAGTTGGCAAGAGCAAATTATAAACAATCTTTCTGGCTGGATTAATTGGCCAGGCAAAGGAAATTAGATCACTTTACCTTGGGTTATTTGCATTATGTGCCAAGAATCTGTGATGATTCACGTAAGGAAACAACTATTTATAAACTAAATACCAGTTACAAACTACAATAATAGAATTATTATATATTTTCTTCTTTTACGGTTTAATAACATGTCCCCATACCTATGTCCTACATTCTTATCAATACTGTTCACAAGACCAAAAAGCTTTTGTCAGGTCTGTGAAATGTCTTGTTTAATTCATTTATTTTAATATTCTGTCTCTATTCACCACATCTGTAAAATGGAAAGTGGTACAATTATTATTTTTTAATATTTCAGATTTAATTTTTTTGTGTCACACACAAACCTTAACTGCACAAAGAAACACAACTGTATAATTAGTTGTTAACATCTGGGTATTGCCCATCAATTTGAAAATGCAACAATAGTTAGTTGTCAATTAACTGATTGTATCTTTCAGGCACTGCGGTACCCTTACTTTCAAGTGGGACAAGTTTTGGGACCACCTCCACAGTATGTAGAGCAGCAAAATGCGCAGAACAAACCAGTGCAGCCAACAGAGCCCAAGCCAATATCCCTGTCTAAAACCGAGCCACACTCTCCACCGGAGCCTATCATCAAGGTCCAGCCCAAAGTGAACCACCAACCACTGCAGCAGATTCAACTGCCACAACAGATATCCAACCAGCCTGGCCTGCCAAAAATGACTCACAAACAGCACCAGCCATACCTACCAACCACAAATAACAACCCTCCATTTGTACGTAAAGACATATGTTTAGAAATTAGATATCTGCAAAGAACGCTTATAGTGCAGCACACTGTACTTTAATAGAAATATCTTCTATGGCCTGATTTTAAGACCACAAACATCAAAAGAGCACAACAGCAAGAAACAGAACAACCAGGAAAAAAATACTATGAGCCATTACAACAGGGTGATGCAAAACATTAGGCTGCTTTTATCAAAATTGTTTATTGCAAAGTGCAATACCAGTATTTTTTATTAATTAGCTTTCAAGTGTTGGTGCAACACACCAGTACTGCAAAGGTAAATAATGGTTTGTACACTCAGTCATTATACATATTGATTGCAGTGACAGCTAAATGATTTGCCTTTCCAAACTCAGATCCCAAAATTAACGTAAGTACGGCCATAACCAGATGGCAATGTGCTTCAGTTCTCTGAACAAACTCAATTTAGCTATAGTATAATTAGGTCTTCTGATTTTTGTTTTTAACAATTAAAAAACGATAAAATACCCCCTATACAAAAAATCAGTGGAAATCGGTGTATATCCAACAAACACAGGGAAAACACTGGAAATGGTTACTGAATTCATGTTGACTTGATCACTTGTGAAAAAAATTAATTAAATAACCTACAAAAAAAAATCCCAGTGCAGTTAGGCAATGTCCCTCCTTCCTGACTTGTATCTCGCATTGATTCGTTCTGAATACTTTAAACCCACCCCAACAACTAGGTGGCAGCAAATTCCTACATTTCTACTGGAGGATTGTAACACGCTTGCGAGATTTAAAATGAGATTACAATTAGAAACGGAGCATTGTTCTTTTAGATGCTTGTGGAATTTAAAACAGAATTGCAAATTGTGGCAAAATGTAAAAAAATGCCAGAGAATGTGCCCGTGACCATAAGGATTTAGTTATGGAAGACAGCAAAGGAAAGAAGGTACAATTGAAGTACTGTCAAGTTACTATACATATTGTGACAGAAAAAAAAAACGCCCAAGAATTTTGGAAAGTAACCAAAAACAATAATTACATACAGTATATAAAAAGCGAAAGCCCCGAAAAAAACGATTTACATAAAACTCGAAAATAGCTAAAAATAAGCACTGAAAAATGAAATTAATAAAAAACAAAAAACAGAAGCCCTAAATATAATGCATCACAGTACTTGACATTTGATGTACACATAATAATTATAACAGATTATCTGTGTGCATTCTTGTTTATGTGAAACAAAGCCAAGGGCCTGTAGTCTGTAACTACTTTCCCAATGTAATATTGTTGACTCATTGCACTTTACTCATTTGTACTTCTGCTTTCTTAATCAGAAACCAGCTGCAGCGGGCAATGAAAATAATATTGTTGGTAGTAAAAGTGGCCGAAGGCGCTGGGGGCAGACTATACTGAAAACCTCGGTCAGCTGGGACGAATTTGATGATTCAGACATTGGTGTCTCCTATTCAAAAAAGCCTAGTATAGGATCAATGAAGGAAAAAATAAATGAGGAGTCTCTCTTTCGGTAAGTCACGACCTGAAGGCCGCAATTGTGGTAGATCACAAAATACAACACTCCAGATCAATAATTTTAAAACATTATTTACTTGTCCTAAAGTACAAAGTTCCTGAGATGCCCCCTAAAGTTTGCCGGTCAGGTGTAAAACACTCTTAAGTGGCATTGTTATCGCCAGAACTATTAGGGCTATACAGTAGGTGATTAATACCTATCCGATTTTTTTCAATTAAAATAGTAGATTGCAATTCTTTATACTTTGTGTTACCTTCAACCACCTCATACATCTACAATTAATGGTATGAATGTGATGTACATCTTGGAGTGTGTTACGGCGTCTAAAAAAAGTAAAAAAACAAAACAGGACAAATAAATTACAAGAACATTAGCATTGACCAGACCTTAGTTCTTACTGAAATATTTACACAGCTATCAATGTTGCAAACCAACGCACTATATGAAACATTTCCTTTCCTTTCCATGACACTATTCAGGTCTGCAGAACAGAACCCCTCCAATGCATATGGTACTGGAAACAGAGTTACATCCAATACCACAGTAAACAGGATAGAGTCAGGAGTTTCAAACTCATCTTCAGCAAGACAACACTATTTACGACAATCAAGGTACCTTCCTGGTAAGAAGTTTTAGATTTTTTTTTTTTTTTTGACATCTTCATTGTGCTTTGCAATATTTTATTTATTACTGGTGATTTTTCTTCTTTAATATTGTTGGTCTATTTCAGGTATAAATCCCAAGAACTCTTCAGTAGTAGTAGGAAATAAAGAATCATCACAGGATCTATGGGGCAATTCTTCAACGTTAATTAGTAAACCACTGGGGCCTATTGGAGGAGGAATGTCAATTAACAGAGCCAATGCAGGTACAGTACTGCAGATTTAACTGATTTTTAAAAGGATACAAAAATAGAGTCCCATCAAGTGAAATTCAAGAAATAATTATAGCTCTACACAAGCAGCCACATATATTATTTATTTCGTAGCAGATGCCCTTATCCAGGGCGACCAATTGTTACAAAATATCACAGTACAAAGTATCGCATTACAAAATATCACATTGTAAAGTATCACATTACAGAGTATCATATTACAGAGAAGTTATACAGTACAATACATCAGTAGCAAAAACGATCAAATTCAAATAAGAGCAAAATAGAGAATACAGTAAATAATTACATGTAAGAGCGAGTTCGACTAAGAGCAGTTAACTTATATAAAAAAATATTTGCTTATACGAGGAAAGTCCAGTACGAGCATGTAGTAAGTACGATAAATGGAGAATGATTTCAAATAAGAGCAATTACAAAAAACTTGAATATGGATACCTGTAAGAGTAAAGTCAAATACAAGATACAGGAAGTAGTTATAATTAAGAGCAGTAGTAGAATACGGAGCAGTTCAATGCAAGTACAAGCTGATGCAAGTACTGGTACAATTGGGTGCTATATAGTCCAGTATAATCAAGAGTTGTGAGGTTTACAGATGCTGTATGAACAGGTGTGTCTTGAGGATGCGCCGGAAGGTAGTCAGGGACTGAGCAGTGCTGATATCCATGGGTAGGTCATTCCACCACTGAGGGGCAAGGGTGGAGAAGGAGCGGGCTCTGGAAGCGAGGGAACAGAGGGAGGGTACAGCTAATCAGCCGGTGGTGGAGGGGGCGAGAGGGGGTTTGGGAGAAATGATAAGAGGGAGCAGAAAGGTCAAGACAGCGATACGTGAGTACAAGAGTTTTGAATTGGATGCGAGCAGCGATAGGGAGCCAATGCAGAAAGCGAAGCAGCAGTGTAGCATGGGAGAAACGATGAAGGGGAAAGACAAAGCGAGCAGCAGAGTTTTGGATGAGCTGGAGTTGACAGATGGCAGAGGCAGGTAGGCTGGCCAGGGGGGAGTTGCAGTCGTCAAGACGGGACCGTACAGCAGATAGTAATACACATTTTTTGCTGAAGTGACACAGTGACACCATATACCATTGTGATAATTTTTATGTTGGCATTTAAAAAAAGATAATGTCTTCACTTGTTTATTCTTTAAGATCATGTGGGCACTATTGTACAAAACAGGCCGTCTCACTTCAGTGGATCCTACTACACATTCTTTTTTCTGTACTTCTGTCATGCCTTTTCATAATCTTTTCTGACTCCTTTTCATATTTCACATTTCAAAACCTGTTTAGAGGATGAAAAATCAGCATCAAAGGAGAAATTGAAAGAGAATGTTACCTCCCCTGATAGCCAAGGTATTAAACGATTCCATGTATCTAGCAAATTCTAGTCTGGCTTGTTAGTGTCTTTGGGGATAAAGAGGTAATACTGTTCACGTGTTTCATCCCACTTTTATTCCTGTTTTTCATTCAGCACTTTATTTCATGTAATCTAAAACCATTACCTCTGGTATAATCTAATTACCAGGGATCCTAGGAGTCAGTTTGCTGCGGTAAAATATGGATTATCAATGCTGTCGGAGAATTTTTAGTTTTATACTTGGGGCAGGGCAAAAAACATGCAAGGCTTTTGTTTGTTTGATAACCAATAAAACTGCTTCTGATCATGTTGATAAGTGGCTTGCAGTTTACTTCAGTATCCAGACATGCGTTGTTGTTACTGAACAAGCTGTTTAAAGGTGCTGAAAAATCACCCCTAAAGACTGAGTCAATGAGTTTGGCAATAGCTATCCAGATGAAAAAAGACTAACTCAGAGACAAACTAATATGAATACTATTTTTTTGTTTTTATTATTACTATACAGAAGTATTTGTAATGTTTAAAGTAAAATGGTAAGTTTCTTTATATTATTGATTGATAGCACTGATGAGCTTGTAACTTGCTTAGAATTTAAAAGTGTACCAATAAATACTTCCTGTGTTAACTGTTATTCAGTAGTACTGCTTGTGTATCTTAGGGGGACTCAATTTTAGCCTTTTATTTTAATTGCGGAATAATTATTATTTCTTTTTTTCTTTTTTTGCGGAAAACTAGGGTCCCTGGTAATTACTATTACTTTTATTACTGTTTTACTACCTTTGTTTTCTATCACCATTCCCATTCCTTCTCATTAACTGTCTTCTTTCCCTGGCTTCCATACAGAAGATAATATAACTAAATCCACTGAAAAGACACCCTTAAAAGAAAAGCCATATGAACAATTAGAGGAGCTGAAAGGTAATTGATTCACAAATCAGACTGGTAACTAAATGTTATTGGGGTTTTGCCCTGCAGAGTCCCATGTGACATGGATAATTGGCATCAGGCAGTCAACATCTTTTATTTTGATATCATAATGGGTGGCTTGCATAAAAGTAGAATAACTGAAGAGTAGGTACTTTCAGAGTAAACCACAGACTAATTACTGAAGAAGTAAACAACAGTGTTAAACCTGGGTAGAGGTTGGTTTAGCAGTGGAGTAGGCTACTTTCTTTCACTTAGTATTTTGAATATGATTACTTATATAGTACTTATTGAATTTTGAACAAATATTTGATTTTGAAGAGAGAACAAAAACTGGAATAGTATTTAGAGATCAGACTAATCCTCAACATATACAGTGAAGAAGAATTTCATCAATGATTTTTTTTTTGATAATGTTACATGCATTACAATCAAAGCAGCTTTTTAAGATCAGTTTTCTCTTTATATTTGTGTATGAGCTAACAATGGCCAACAGTCAATAAACACATTACACAAAAAAACAACAACAACTAGGTACTCTATACTAAGAAATGTTAAAATAAATGTTACAAATTGCATGTAGGGTATGTGTCGATACAGTCTTCAACATCTCTGTTCGGGAGCGGTCACATTTACTTACTAACCTTCATAACTTAATACAAATCCCTGCAGTGTGTTAAACAGTACCTTGATACCACAATGACAAAGCAACTATACTGAGAAAAAAAATTAGAAACTGGACAGCTACAAAGGAAAATAAGGGGCCAAGCGTGTGAAAGATCAATGATGTGGAAAGGAACGGAGATGGTTATTGTCATATATATTGTTTCTAATACAAACATATTTTGATTAACTCAATTTTGTAGTTTATTTACATTTAACACTTCCCTCCGCACACTAAAAAAATGGTATGGAACCTTGAGCACCTTACCTAATTTGCATAATTTACTCCTGTCATTTATTTATTTATTTCTCTGGGAATATCCTCTGTAAATCCACTCTTGTGCAACCCAGTTTTACTCTCTGAATAACTACTTCTGGAGTAGCGTTACTCTGAATAACTACTCCACGTTTATGCACATTGTCCCATAAGGAAACGATTGTGTCTTATTTTACTGTTGGTTAGATATACTGTACTGGTTAATCCACAGTCATGAGTCACAAGTTGTTTGACTTTAGGACAGGTTCAAAACTAGCAAGAAACAGCTAAGCTGCAGAAATCATCAGATAAATGATTGTTGTACAGGTTTTTCAGGTTCATAATGTTTATAGGTTTACAATTTAGGCAATCAAATGTGCATATAAACAAGTATCCAACCTAATATTTATATTTGTAAAGATAATACTTGTAATGTCAGTATTGGTGTCATTGTAATAGAACATACCACATTAATACAAATGGTTAAAAGAGTGTGCAAAATACAATACAACAGTGGTACATTATACCTCATTATTAAGTTACAGTTGCAGTGCTACTGTTGATAAGGCTGGTGCATATTTCTATTGGCCTTTTGTGTTTAAAATGCATTTCTCCCTTAGCTGTTGAGAGATATTTTCAGTTTATGATAGTTCAGGTAAGCTTTTGCTTAGTTTTATACTAAAATTGTGAAATGTTTCCCCATTAAAAATCTATATTATGATGTTTAATTTACAGCACATTTTGGAGGGACTAACTATAATTCTGGAGTATACATCCCATCATTTCAGAAAAAGGAGGTTGGTTCAGCTGGACAGAGGATTCAGCTGGCAACCTTAGGAGCTCCATCTGCAAGTAAGGATTACAGGTTATTTTAAACAACTAAAAATAGCTTAGCTAATGATTTAATCAATAATAAACTTTTGTCAGATTTTTTTTTTTATTCTGGCTTCTAATGACAAAGCTTTATTGCCTGATACTTTATTGCCTTCACAGTTGGGTACTAGTCCAGAACTCGTAGTAAACATGTATTTGACAGCACATTTAACTGTGTTTGAGTAACAATACCAGAAATCAAACAGCATGAAGATGTAATATTGAAGGAAGCTATTCCAGTGTTTCTAGTCTGTAGTGTAGTGCAGTTTTCAAAAATTAAGAATCCCTGTGAAGTGTGCTTATATGTAATTGATACTCCGCCATCTTGGATGCAATTGGAAATATCTTGTATAATTAATTTGTGATGCCAACACCTTGATCAAAATCTAGCAGTAATCTCAAGGCCAAGATTAGCTGTAAACTTACAGATGCAATAAATACACAGCAGACTGAAAAGTTGCAACTGAGAGTACTTGTAAAATCACTTTTTTAAAAACCATTGCCACTTGTTTTTGTGTTATTGGCCATTTATAAGTTCCATTTATATCACGGTGCACCTTCTTTTTTTCTTTCCATGCTTCTTTGTTCCTCCTGCTGTTTATCTCTTCTTCTATCAGACCTTTCTTCCACCTCTGACATTCGGAATGACAAAACAAAACCATCCATGCTAAAGTCAGTTGCCAATAAAGCCAATAGTGCAGGTAAAACAACTCATGCAGTAGCAGTTACGTTTTTGTTTCGTTAGTTGATTCCTGACTGGTTTCAAAATAATTCACAGTCAAGTTATATGTATAGTGTATTGGAATCAACTGTTAAAACTATTTGGAATAATTTGCTCTTCATTCACAGTCACTGTTAATGCAAAATGACACATTGCTTAAAACTAATCTATTTCAATATACGGTAGTCCTTCTATGAAGCTTTTACCTCAGTCAGAACAGGATATTATGTCTGGATCTAATGCATTTTTCCCACTCCCTTATTTAATTAAATGAACACTACCACAATTCAGATAACAATTAAGACTTTTTTTTTATTAACTTTACTTATCTTTTTTTCCATTCTTGCAAAGCTTGCATTCAACTTTAAACATCTTAAATAAGTTGTCTAGGGCAGCACAATCTATGTAGAATTGCTTTATGATCGCAGGTATCGACTTCTTGCAATCGTTTTTGTGTTTTTTCGTGCTTAAGATCCTCCATTTTAGAAAAGCAGTATTTTACATTTGAATCAGCCACGTCACTTTGCAAAACTGCCTGAATTTAGTGAGCCAATTCATTTTGCAAAGACAACAACTGAATGCGGAATATCGGCGATCATGTTAATGCAATAAATAATCATTAATAATGAATTCACAATTAACTAGGTAACTTAAATTAACATTAACAGAAAACCTTTTCAATTAAATTAAGCGTTACATTAATAATTAACAATTAAACAATCCTGCTTCTGACGGACAATTTAAAACGCTCAGATATACAGTATGGTCTGTCAAACTTTTTTCTTTTTTTTCAGTTATGGGAAGATAACCTTATCTTTAAGCAAGTGTAGAGATAATTGAATGTTCATGGAGTATTGGATTTATTTGGACGTACTAATAAGTGAAAGAAACACAGCACTCTATGTACTGCAGTATTCTGATTATATAGCAAGTACAATGTATGGAAATTCAAATATGTTAAACCTAAACTATCAACTCTGTGGCATAATTTTGATCAGTGTGATTTGCCCAGTCATTCTTTTGTTGGATTTGAATGATTGCAGCATCAATTCTGAAATTAAATAGTTAGTCAAGCTCTAGATCAGTGATCCTCAGACTGAGGCTCGCAAGCAGCATATGATATCAAAGGACTCTGTGTGTATATGTACTTCAGTCAGGAATAATGTAAAACTGAGTACCACTGCTCTAGATCTTTCAACACTAAAATCACCCATATTCAAAAGTGGGTGGATCTGATTTCTGGGCTGTTCTAATTGTCACCTTTAATACAATTTCCAATATAAATTGCATAGAATGCACATTTTGGAAGGCAGGGTTTTTATTTTAGAGCTAATTTGAATTCCGATTTATTTTTTGCAGATCATGACGGGTGGAAGACCAAAGCAGCACGTTCGCAATTGTCAGGCACAAGTTTCAACACAGCTGGAAAAAATTCTGGTAATCTCTTATCCCGAGCTCCACCAATCCAGCCCGTGCACGGAAGAATAGACTGGGCAGCCAAATATAGTACCCATCGGTAGCATAACTCATTTACTTTAGTTTTCCACTTCTAAAATGTTGTGGTCTGACAAAGTGCAGACCAGTCACCCAGAAGCAAGATGCAATACCTTCTAATGTGCATGTGAATCATGCAGAGGCTCCCAACTCTTACTACTTGAAAGCGAGATTATTTTTTTTCTACGAATAATAAACAATATTACATTTTTTAATTCTTACTTTTAATAAACCTATGTTGATAGTTTTTGATTAAGATTGCTGTAAATATGGTGGAATAAAAAACAAAACATTTAGTATCTTGTTGAAGACAAGTACATCTGTGCATGCTAAAAGTGAAGAGCTTGGCCTTTCTGGGTAATCATTTTAAACATTATTAAAAAATAAAACCGGGCCCTCAGAAGTGTTAAAAAACAAAAATACAAACAAAAACAAAAAAAAACACAATCTGATTCTTTTCAGATCAATTGAATATACCCCAGTTTAGAGAAACTACTGGAGTTTCCTACTGAGCTGTTTACGACAGATCTAGGTTTTACATCGGTTGGCCCCACTTACTTTAAGTATTCTTATCAGATAATGGTTTAGGACCTGCATGAAATGAATTGCAGTGGGCTGCATAGTTTCTTATGGAGGGGTATCTGGATCTCAGAAAACAGTTACTAGGTGTACAAATTGTGATTGTTAAAGAAAGATGTACATTTTCTGCACCAATCCCCAATAACATACAGCAATGTAGTAAAAACATTCTAAGAAACGCTAAACACTTACTGCTTTTTATGTAATATATGAATTTAATCATAATATTTTTTATTGAACTCTTGTCAAACACTGTATTAAATGTATTACATTCTTGAAATATACTGTAGATCACTAAAATGTATGTCAAATCAATCTCTTGGTTAGTTATCAAAAAAAAGTTTAATTTCAATAGTTGGGTAATTTATATATATATTTTTTTTTTAGATACATATGCCATATGTAGAATGTATTTCATTTTTACATAGTAATGTTTAGCATATTTTTCGTGTTTGAGTATTTATATTTTTGTATTTATTTCTTGATGATGATTAGTAAAAATGTAATTGTGCAACAATTTGTCTGAGTTTATTTCTGACTCTATTTATAATGACAGCTGATAAAACTAATTATGTGCATTTGAGGAGATTTTTGTAATCTCTCATTGGAACTGGGTACTCTTGAGTCCGATTCCAGTTCCCAAACTATTTTGAAATAATGTCCATATGTCAATTTGTGAGCAGAAGGCGGTGGAGGGGGAGGGGGATGGCATTTTATATACATACAAACAAGCACTAGTGCTACAGGTCTACGTCAGCATAAAAACCATTAGAAAGACCACAACAATCACAGAGCAAAAAGTAAATCAAAATAAACTCATCACAGCCGCGATCAGACAGTAATCCAAAACAAAGACAACAAAACGCAAATATATAGTCTAGCCAAGTGTGTGTTTTTTCTGGGTTTTTTTTCTAAATATGAATGTGTCCATTATAGTTATCAAAGTGTATTTGACAGAAATAAAAAGTCTTTGATAATTAATTGTTTTATGTTTTTTATTAAGTTGTATTAAAAACATAACGGTACTCGCTGGAACCGGATCCTTGATATTTGTATCCAGTTCGTCGGTTCCAAAGCAGGAACCGGTTCGCACATCTCTAGGCCGGTACTCCTACAGTAACACTCGTAAAACTATATTACAGTTAGTTACCCCTCGCATTCACTTGTTATGCACAAGCTTTTACTTAACAGAAATTCTATTAAAATAATAATTAATTGTGCCCAATTAATCAACGGCTATTTTGAGGCTTAACTGTGACAGCCCTAATCCAAAATTTGGATTGTAGCGTAACAGGAAAACGTAATCAATCAGACTGCAGAGTCTCTATCATCTGATTCAAAACTGCCGAACGGCTCCACGTCTTCGTTATCTAAACCAAAGATAACCCTAACCGTTACACTATGTAACACAATTTTTGTTCCTGGGTAGTAAGTGTTATTTCCTAATTGCTTATGCCTCAAAAGTATAGAAAATGGCTATTATTCCCCACAAACTTTGCTTTTGTGACCAGGACAGTGATATTTTGAAATTTACCTATTTCCAATGAGAAAACGGGCGAATTTGTGTCTTTTCGTTCACATAAAGTCAGAAAAAAACAACATATGAATCCAAATTAACATGTATTTATACTAAAGTAATACAAACATGACTACAAAAGATTTAGAAGTGAGTAGTTTTTCGAGATTTACGATTATACTGTAAATCACTTTCACGAATCAGCCCCCAAATGTAGTCTCCCATCATGTTCTCGTTATACTGTCCTTGGTAGCGGCGTTCAAAGTCCAGTATATCCTGGTGGAAGCGCTCGCCTTGCTCCTCCGAGTACGCTCCCATGTTCTCCTTGAATTTATCAAGATGAGCATCAAGGATATGGACTTTGAGGGACATCCTACAGCCCATTGTGCCGTAGTTCTTCACCAGAGTCTCAACCAGCTCCACATAGTTTTCGGCCTTGTGATTGCCCAGGAAGCCCCGAACCACTGCGACAAAGCTGTTCCAAGCCGCTTTCTCCTTACTTGTGAGCTTCTTGGGAAATTCATTACACTCCAGGATCTTCTTTATCTGTGCTCCGACGAAGACACCGGCTTTGACCTTTGCCTCAGACAGCTTAGGGAAGAAGTCTTGAAGGTACTTGAAGACTGCCGACTCCTTATCTAGAGCTCTGACAAATTGTTTCATAAGGCCCAATTTGATGTGCAGTGGTGGCATCAGCACCTTCCGGGGGTCCACCAGTGGCTCCCACTTGACGTTGTTCCTCCCCACAGAGAACTCGGTCCGCTGTGGCCAGTCCCGCCTGTGGTAGTGCGCCTTGGTGTCCCTGCTGTCGCAAAGGCAAAGATAGCAGGGAAACTTGGTAAAACCGCCTTGGAGACCCATCAGGAATGCCACCATTTTGAAGTCTCCTATGACCTCCCAACCGTACTCATCATACTTCAAGGCGTCCAGCAAGGTCTTGATGCTGTTGTAATCCTCTTTGAGATGCACCAAGTGAGCCAGGGGAAGACACGGGTACTTGTTACCATTATGGAGCAGCACGGCTTTGAGGCTCCTGGATGAGCTGTCAATGAAGAGGCGCCACTCATTCTGGTTACAGGCGATTCCGATTGCCTCGAACAGACTGGCCACATTGTGGCAGAAGCAGAGCCCATCTTGACGGGTGAAGAAGCTGGAAAAAGGTTGGTGACGCTTCCTCTGATCTGCGACTTGCACACTTTCATCCAACAAGTTCCACTGCTTGAGCCTAGACGTCAAAAGCGCGGCATTGGACTTGGTGAGACCAAGATCTCTAATCAAGTCGTTGAGGTCTTTTTGGTTGGGGTAGTATGGGTTTCTCTCCTCAGCTCCACCTCTGAAATTGTCATCTGGATCTACAACGTCTTCCTCGCTCTCTGACTTGCTGCTCTCTTCTAAAGACGGCTGCTCTCTCTCCGGAGGAGTGGGTACGGGGAGCTCATGGCAGTGTGGCACCGGGGCGATGGATGAAGGAAGGTCCGGATACGTGATAGAAGGTGCATTCTTGCCAGTCCGACGTTTGGAAGGGTCCACCATGCAGAAGTAGCAGTTGCTTGAGTGGTCAGTGGGTTCCCGCCAAATTCTTGGGATAGCGAACTTCATGGCTCTCTTTTCCCCTCTGTACCATCCTACAAAAATACATTTATTTCACCCATGACTAATGTGTAAGAGATTCTCGCAACATTTTTCATATATATTTTTTCAATAACATTGAAAATTGTAAAACATTTTAAAAACTTTTACAATTTTAAAAATTTTAACAAATTTTATAACATTAAATTCCGAGCAACAATTGTCCATCTTACCTTCCAGAGTTTTTTTGCAGTGCTCGCAGGTGAAATGAGGTGCCCAGGGTTTGTCTTGATCCCCGACAGGCATGCCGAAATATGCCTTGTAGGCCTCACACATCTTAGCAGATGCTTCCACGGAGTACTTTTTCGCTCTTGTCTTGATAAATTGGCCGCAGACATAGCAAAATGCGTCTGCCGGATGCTTGCAGCCTCTTGATGCCATCTCAGAAAAATGCAGATATGTATCCACTTAGGCAGCTGGAACTAAACTGAACTGGTGGGCTTAAGGCCCCTGTATTTATACTACTATTTATATTACTGGAAAGTTCTAGAAGTTAATCCAAGTTTACTCAGCACTGAATCTATCTGGAATGTTCTGGAAAATAGGTAAATTTCAAAATATCACTGTCCTGGTCACAAAAGCAAAGTTTGTGGGGAATAATAGCCATTTTCTATACTTTTGAGGCATAAGCAATTAGGAAATAACACTTACTACCCAGGAACCAAAAAAAAAAAAAAATTTGTTACACGGATCATTCATGAGCCGCATATTTCCCCTCAGACATTATTTGCGCATGGTTATTAAAAACCGGAAACAAATGGTTAAAGTGTTACTTTTAGCTACATTTAAACCGGGGTGTTGACGCAGCAGTATCCGGTCTGTTTTTTTATACTATCCTACACTAATAAACAAAGAACAATTGCCATAAGAGAAGGCCACAATGTATATTTAGTAACTTTTATTATTCTTTATTTATTTATTTATTTATTTTTACAAAATTCAGGTTTCACCACAGCCTTATCAGAGGTTACAGTATATACATTCATATACACCCCCTATTACATTGAAAAGACACTCATTTAACCTACTGTTATGCAAACATAATTTTGGAAAGGCCTAATACGCGGTTTTATACTGAAATCTCTACCGGAAACACCAGAAAAAGATACTAAAGGCAAACTATGATATTAAATTACGGCTGATGGGGCTTTTGCAGCATCTTCATTCCGATTCTCCCCAGCATCAGCAGACTACAAGAAAAAAATAAAAATGTTTAGAAAGGTTTCTGTGCTTAAAATAAATAAATAAATAAATAAATAAAACATATACTTGTACAGTACCTTGCACCTGCAATGAGACCAGCTGGCATAAATTTTCCAGTGTTAAAAAATCTCATTCCCATGACTCCAGTTAGGGTCCCTGATGCAACTACAAAGCAAGGACACACATTGACATTAGTATTGCTGAATATAACACCTATTCTATTAATTTGTAAACTGATATGTATTTCAATAAATGTTGGAATTTGTATCCTACATCATACAAGGTATTTATTTATTTTTTTGGTACAGAGTCTTAGGAATCGTGTAGTCTCGCCCTTCATTATAACGTACCTAGCCCCTGGCCTCCAAATTAAATAAATAAATAAATAAATAAATAAATAAATAAATAACAATTAATAATAATTAATAATAAACAGACACTGTCAAAATCCCGGTCTGTAGGCACGCGATGCCACCCCTGCAGTGAAGTCAACTCTTGTCATAAACAATACACTGTATAACTAAGCATCCGAAACAAAAATAATTTTATGTTGCAACAAAGCTGGAAACTACATAGACTGTTTGAAAAAAGCAGTAATGAAGGCATATCTCTGTCGTGAATATAGGTTGTGAAAAAGCACTCTGTTTTGGCTTGTTCAGAAACCATGCAGCAAAGCAAAATTGATTAAAGAAAAACAAACAACAAAAAGCTCAGTTTGGGATTCTTGCATGTTGGATTAAAATTTGGTGCACTTGATTCACATCAGATTGGTTTTGAATAAAAGTTCAGCTTCAATTCAGGATTTTTGCACTGCATTTTAATTATTTAACGATAGGATAAAGCAATGGCAGAATACTGCATACATGAGACGAACAGGTACATGTAATTCTACTTGTATTCACAATCTCATCTCATTAACTTACTCCAACAGTTTATCTTCATTTTGATTGTCCTTTCATTATAACGAACCCCTCGATATAATGAAAACAAGGACTGGACCCAACAGGTTAGTTATCGCAAGGGTGTACTGTATATATTAGGGGTGCACCGATAGCCAATGGTTATCTACCCATATCTACCGATACCAGTTGGATACCGATAATAATACAGTGCAGGTAAGCTATTGTAAACTAGAACAAGGCATTGGGCCTATATTTAAACTGTTTTATAATTATACATGTTAAAAAATGAACAAATATTGTTTACTTGTATTTATGACAAACACGAACAGGTATTGTTTACTTGTTGCATTTACCTCAGAAAATTAATACAAGGAATAACGTATTATATTGTGTGCTTGACACCAATGTATACATTTGTTTTACAACAGTGTCATGCAAAAATAACCTGTGTCATGTAACCCAAAAATAACCAGTGTCATGCAATATTATAACCTCTACCTGTACTGTACAGTAAAAAAGAAACGTAGCCTTGGCAATGTCAACTACAACAACGTTTGTTAAATTCTTATTTTAAGCATACTGCTTAAAAATGCAGCACAACTTAAACTGTTCACTTAATAAAAAAAAATGTCATAAATATTAAATTTTTGGTTCAAACTTGAATTTGTTACTGAACAAACCTGTTACTTCAAAATGCTGCTAAATACACCCACTACCGATGCATATTAAGCAACATCAATAAAAATTACAAAAGGTAATTTTGAAGTACATTGTGTAATAATAATAATATATTATAAACCATCTGTTATTTAGGATTAAACCTACATTTTTTTTTTTTTTTTAAAGCATCAAAATAATACTCACAGTTCATCGTTAGATTTAATGTAGCATCAACTCTGCTCTGCTGCACACAACTCAGCTATCCTATTGTTGTCATCAGATATTTAAAAACATTTAAAACACTCGCTCTTTTGAGACACATTTAGTTCAGGTTGATCGCACATTACACAGTACTGCAAGGCAAATGACTGTCTTATGTTCTTTCGTCATTAGTAAGCATGTCTGACCAAACATTCAAATAGATATATATAATATATATATATATATATATATATATATATATATACTAACTGAAGTACCCGCTGTTGCCCTGGGAAATTCAATATTTCTTGCATTACAAATTGGGGAACGATTGCCTTATGGTTTCCTATAAGTTACCTATCTTGGGTGTTGCACAATAAATTTTTGTTCTTTTTATTTATTTGGGTTTTTTTGGGGGGGTTTCTTTAATTTGAGATACATGGCTACTGTAGTGATTCAGCAATGAGGTTACTAAATAAAGTACTCTGGGTCAAAATTTTGGATCCAAACATTGCCCTCGACCTTCCCCTGAATGAAAGAAGAGGCCATGTAAAGTTTGGTTGCACTGGCTCCTGCGGGGTCCAAATATACACACACACACCATATTGCTTCGAAATTTAAGTAGTCCTTAAATTTAAGATGCAGCCCAAATTTCCCACCCTCAATTTGAGGAAAAAATAAAACATCAAATAAAGATGCAATCTTCGGCATCTGCTGTCACATGGAACATTATAGTTATGCGCTGCTTCTCATTTCCAGTCGCACTTATTTTCTCCCTTTTTTGTGAACTATCTTATTGCTTGGCATATCGAAAAAAACGGGGGTCTGATCAGCATTTACAATCTGTCCAAGCTGGTACAGTTTGTTAGAACACAGCCTAATAACGAAATACTGAAAATGTAAAAGCTTCTCTTTGAATTCTTCAGAAAGCTAATGACGTTTTTTTTTTTTTTTTTAATGGCTGCCTCTATGTCATGGATGATTCGAGATCGGGCAATGATGTTTTTGTTCGTCTTTTCTCAATAGTAAGTCACGTTGCTGTTTGTGTATTCAGGAAACTGGGACTCGACAGCAATAGCCCTTTCTATGATTAGCATATCATTATGATTATGATTATGCAGAAACTGTTCAAGCACAGCTAGACAACTTCGCTTACCTAGAGAAATCCACACATTCTTTGGATCTTGAGACATCTGGTAGGCACCCAGACCAGCTAAACTACCAAACAGAAGGCCAGCAGCTAAGGAGGGTACACTGCCTGGAAAAAAAGAAAGTTACAGGGTAGGTTTTAAAGCAGTGGTGTATATAATGTATTAAAAATAGTCTTAAGGTTATAAAGTTAGACAACCTTTTTATAAAAAGGTCTTTGTTCATGCCTTTCATGTTTTAGAGACTTGACAGGACAATATGTTTTAGTTGTACTGTATATGACTGAGTGTTAAATTTATGACAGAACAGATTCATAAGTCAACCCTATTAAGTGGTATATCAGGTAGTACACATTTGTCATCATCTAAGATGATGGAACACTGGAAACCTTTTGCTTTAACAGTTTCTGCATGAATAACATTTTAAAGGTAATGCTTGGCAGATTGTGAATGATTTGATTACCCCAGGCATTTAATTGTAGCATACATGGGAGATCTTATTGTCTTTTGTGTAATTGTAAGTCGCCCTGGATAAGGGTGTCTGCTAAGAAATAAATAATAATAAAAATAATAATAATAATAATAATAATAATAATAATGATATATTCCAAACATTAGTTTTGCTTTTATTTAAATGCTTTTGTATATATTTGTGAGAAGTAGGTCCAATATTCAAAACATTGCAACAAAACAGCTGCATGAATAAATAAATTTAAGGGCAATGCCTGACTGACTATGAATGACATGACTACATTAAAACTTTTGATTTTAAGATTAGAAGTAATGTCTTAGCTACAATACAAATATGTTTTAGTATGGTAATTGTTTACTACAATGAAGAAATAACTGTTCAATTGGTGTGGTTAAAAAAAAAAAAAAAAAAAAAAAGAATGATCACAATGTCAAGTAGCACTGGTAAATGGTGCTTGTAGAGAGATAAGCTTCTCTTATCATTAAACAACTGTTGGTTACATGAACTACTTGCAAATTAGGCTATTCCTAATGATGAGTGTAGTGAAGTGGAGCTATCTAGTGATTTGGTGAAGGAATATGAAAAAGGACTCAAAACAGTAAAACAAATACTGCATCAGACTACTGAATGCCCTTCTTACCTGAATTTGTAAGCAGCGCAAACCAATTAGTGAAAGCAATCACATTTGTGAATCTAAGAGGATATATATAGATATATATAGATCGATCTATCTATCTATATATATATATATATATATTATTCTGGCTTGTGATAATAATAAAATAATAATAATAATTTGATAATTGCAAAACACAAAGACATGATATTCTGCATATAAATAAAAAGCTGCTTTGTCATTGCAATGGTCAATCTTGTTTGTAGTCAGATTACTGTACCTGCTTTCACATAACCAATAATGCCTCCTGATGCAACCAGAGCAGCATAGCCATACCCAATCCATTCCACAGACATCTTGGTAACCTGAAATATACAAAGAGAAGATTTTAATTTTCTGCTGGCCAATCAAAGTCCAATTCTTGTGGCAAGTGCTGGGCGTAGT
This sequence comes from Acipenser ruthenus, assembly GCF_902713425.1. Classification (NCBI taxonomy): domain Eukaryota; kingdom Metazoa; phylum Chordata; class Actinopteri; order Acipenseriformes; family Acipenseridae; genus Acipenser; species Acipenser ruthenus. Next base: position 63,614,758 of record NC_081191.1, on the reverse strand, counting down.
AACTAGCTTGATCAAAAACTAAATTGAAATACTAACATGCACATATAATATTTTGAGTTGCAAATACTGCTGCACTGAAGTAAATGTTTGTGCTGACAGAATAAAAGAACATATTGAAAGTAAGTGACACATTAAACTAAAACAAGACAGTGAACGGCTTTTATACATTGCTTTAATAAAAGAGAGAACGCAGAACGAGTTTGTCCGAGCTCTGTGCTTTGCTGGACAGCCACTGTTTATTGCAGAGGGGCCATTGGTGACTTTGTGCGACAGTACTGTCCATCAGCTAAAACACTGCCTAACGCTGACACTCGTAAATATTTGACAGACAACGATGATGCTTTAGTTGGGTAACTTATGTAATGCGTTGATGGAAATATTGTGTCCAGGGATTTTTGATCTCCTGATGACAGTTCTGTCAATTTCCTTTTCTTTTTATGATTGAGGCGAATAAACATGCCTTGTTTTGTGCTGATGTCACGTTCATACCTGCAGATACTAGTTCTGTAGGCACAGCGATTGCCCAAATGCTCGCAAAGTACCAGCTAACATGGAAAAATGTGGCCTCGACTTGCACAGATTATGCTTTATATATGGCAAAATTTGCCAGGGACATTAAACTTAATCAAAAACCAGAACTGCTACGCATCACTTGCCTGGCTCATCTGATTCACGTTGTTGTAACGGCTGCTACTGGTATTGAAGAAATGAGTGACGTGAGAGCTTTTATTATTGGATACATTTTGACCACTTTTTTTAACTTTTAAAATTGCATTCCCTGCCTCAAGATGGCTTCCCATGTACCACCATGGACCTCTCAGAAGTACATTTCGTATCATCCTCCTGCTCGCTGGTAAATCCATCTCAGTTACATGTGTGAGCAGGAGGATGATGGAAAATGTACTTCTGAGAGGTCCATGCTGGTACATGGGAAGCCATTTTGAGGCAGGGAATGCAATTTAAAAGTTTTAAAAAAGTGGTCAAAATGTAAAAAAAATTAAAAACACACACACACACCTTACGTAAACAGTTGTGGCAACACATGGGAGCATGCAACAAAATAAAATAACACCCAGAAAACAATGGAGTCTTCGCCTGCTACCGCCTCAGAATTTTCCAACACAGAAGTATACCGGACACTGACAACCAAACTCTCAGAAGATTTGAGCACAAAAGCCACTGGTGAAAGGTATGGAGAAAAGACGCAGCTGAAATTCTTGAAATTCTGCCGCATACTGAGCAAGCAAAGACTAACAACTTTTTTTTTTTTTTTTGCAAGGCTCAGCAAGAAATCGGAAGCAACAGTAACGCCAAAGTTTTCAGTGCTGAGGATTTGTTTTGGAATGTGATCCAGGTATTAAACCCCTAGCTGAAAAATTAATTTTGTAGTGGATTATGAGCGTTATGGAAGAGCGTTTTGACTATTTCATACTAAAGATTAATTCACTTTAGCAGGGGAATTCAACAATTACATGAACATGCCTGCCCCTGACTACATGAAACTGGATGTACTTGAAATCAAGACACACTGCCTAATTTCAGCAAAGTGGCACTGCAGGCTTTAAGTGTGCCTCCCAGATCAACAGATGCAGAACGGCTGTTTTCAATATTGGATCACCTCCAAGATGGCAATTGCCAGAACATGAGTGAGGATACCTTGAAGAAAATTGTTTGTGCTCCTGCTAACCAGAATTTTTAAAGTGTGTGGGTGTTCGCATTTACTTTTTCCAAAATATTTGTTTTATTTATTTTTAGCAATATGGAGCTCTGTTAATATGGGGCGTAACACATTATTTTTAAATAAAATACAGTGCATGGTGGGATACTATCGTATTAATTTCCAATGTTCCTTGCGCTGCCCGGAACTGTAACTGAACTATTTTACTAGCGTGTGTACGCATTAAGCCAGACTAAATTACAATACTATCCAATAACATACATAATGTGGCTCTATACTTCTCTCTATGTTGTCAGCATTTACTATTATATGTAGATACATATAATAGGTTATAGGAGGCTGTGTGGTCCAGTGGTTAAAGAAAAGGGCTTATAACCAGGAGGTCCCCGGTTCAAATCCCACCTCAGCCACTGACTCATTGTGTGACCCTGAGCAAGTCACTTAACCTCCTTGTGCTCCGTCTTTCAGGTGAGACGTTGTTGTAAGTGACTCTGCAGCTGATGCATAGTTCACACACCCTAGTCTCTGTAAGTCGCCTTGGATAAAGGCGTCTGCTAAATAAACAAATAATAACATGTATTGTAGTAGGAAATAGGAATATTTTGGGATAGTTAAGGTTGCTGGCCAGTAAAAGCCATTATCACCATGTTTAGGGTCTGAGCTATTTTACTGTTATATTTGTGCGCATAACTCTTTAACTATAACAGTTACAGGTGCATGCCATACATGAAATGAATGTACATGCATAAGGCTTCCATAAAAAAAGTTAAATAGTCTGAGACTCCTGTTTAGTACAGATAACAAACCACAGAATTTAGAAAAAAAAAAAAAGTTTTATTGTTTATACAATTTCTTTTAGCATGGTCAGCTGAAATCTCAAATTGGATAATAAATAAAGTAATTATGGCCATATATACAAAAGGGACCAAAAGCAACCAAAAAAGAAAAAAATTAACAATTGAAAAATGTGCAAAAAAAAAAAAAGAGATAATACTAAAGAGTGAGATGATGTCTATTTAAATAACCATTAAAAAGACAATATGTAAATGGTTTCATTAGTTTTATCAATTCTTTAACAATGTGTCCCGGTTTGACATTTCGTTTTTGCAGTGCTGCGGGCTTGTGGTGCAAACTCAAAGGCTGAACTCGACCCTCATTTATACAGCAGTATACCAGTATGAGGCGCCGTTAGGGACATAATTCAAACTGACACCTCATACACTACACACTGAAATTGCATGCGGTACAAACTGAAATCTCATACACTACATGGTGAAATCGCATACACTACATACTGAAAATTCAAACAAGGTCAGTGACGTCACATCATAAAATACTCCCGCGTCAGGCAACGGAGTTCATTTCAGTTTCACAGGTTGTCAGAATGGAAGGATTGAGGTGTACAGCGGCAGAGCTAATAGAACACATTTTAACTAGACCTGGAATCATAAATACTCTTTCAAATGGACTTGATTAAAGGGCATCGGCTGAAGCACACCCTGTACATACCACTGTCAATTCAGAAATTAACAGTTTGTTTCATAGGGAGAAGGGGTTGTAGCATTCTGTGGCCCGTGGTCCGGACCACTCGGACCACTCAGTCACAATGGTCCGGACCACTCCAGCTGTCCCTGTTATGTTATAATTTCACAGTTTCCTTTTCATTTTCTTTATTGGCAGTTATGTTATTTTCCAAATACGTATCTTTCAATAATACATGCCAGTGTTTAAGTTTATAATAATGTGCTTGGGACCCGTTACCATTATCATGTGTATTTAGAAAATTGATTTTACACTTCCAGAAACGTTATCCTTTATATAAGGTAAATATTTTCTTGTTTTAAAACTTGCCGATATAATATATAGCCTACATATGCATTATGATAGCCTTAACTACAAAATTCACAATGACAATAATAAAACAAACATGGTGTAGCAGGTTCATAGAGATTTAGTTGTTGTAGATATATTGTTTTTAAATGTCTTACGATGTTTTTCTATGTGTTGTTTAAAGTTATGTTGACGTTGAATAGTACTTTTACACTTTTGACAATGCCAGTGGCTTCTGTTTACTTTTGAATAACTTTTCATTTCAGCACAATAACAGGTAATGATGCACTTGTCTGTGGAAATAAACAATAATAATATATACTACTACTAATAATAATCTTGATTTTATCTCCTATTTTGTCATACTTGTACTTGCTAGAACCAAAGTAATTGTATTTTATCTTGCTCTTAATTGTATTATTACTTGTACTGTGATTCTTGAAATGTATTTTTGTTTACAACTGTAAGTTGCCCTGGATAAGGGTGTCTGCTAAGAAATAAATAATAATAATAATAATAATAATAATAATAATAATAATATAGCGCCTTTCATAACCAAATATCTCAAAGCGCTTCACAAATAAGGGAAAAACAAATAAAATAACACTAAAACAGCCATGACATATACAAAGTGATCAGCAGAATACTAACACAATTAGAAATAAAGAATATAATAACAGCAGAAAAAGGCAATTTAAATAAGTGGCTTTTTAGGCGCGATTCAAAAACAGACAGCAACTCATAATCTCTGATCTCAATAGGAAGTGTTTCTATTTCTACACCTAGGTGCGTAGAACAATGTTACATGATAAAAAAAGTTTGCAAATTCAAAGGCTTGTATAATGGTTATTAACCAAAAATATTGATTGAAATAAGAATAACATGTTTAAAGCGTTGCGAGTTTACAAAATTAATAATCACAGTGTATCTTCTTCCAATTATTTAACGTTAAGAAACAAAAACGACACAAACACAATGTCTTTTGTGTGTGATTACGTTACCTACCAGCCCTACTGCTGCCTATCCCCGTGCACGTTACAATATATATATATATATATATATTATATATATATATATAGACGTGTAAATAAAATATGTCAGCATTGTCTATTAGCAAATGTCTGTTTTGCACTGTATGTGTCATTTTTGTTTCTTAATGTTAAATAATTGGTAGAAGATACACTGTGATTATTAATAATTTGAAAGAGTATTTATGATTCCAGGTCTAGTTAAAATGTGTTCTATTAGCTCTGCCGCTGTACACCTCAATCCCTCCATTCTGACAACCTGTGAAACTGAAATGAACTCCGTTGCCTGACGCGGGAGTATTTAATGATGTGACGTCACTGACCTTGTTTGAATTTTCACCATGTAGTGTATGCGATTTCACCATGTTGTAGTGTATGAGGTTTCATGATTTCACCATGTAGTGTATGAGATTTCAGTGTGTACTGCATGCAATTTCAGTGTGTAGTGTATGAGGTGTCAGTTTAAATTATGTCCCTAACGGCGCCTCATATACCAGCGACACCATTGCCCATACATGCTACACCAGCGCACAACCATGCTTACAATTACAATTTGCGGTTCCTATGGAGAAGGCTAGGCTACTGTGCTTTTAGGGCATACCAGACCTGTCGGTACATTTTTACGGAAAAGTCTCCTTAAACATTACTAAAACTTGTGTGTATCACTGTTTTGTGTATCGCAAATATTCCTTAAAACTTAATTAAATGTCCCTTATTAAGAATTTTTGGTACCGACACTTTTGAGTATAGAGGCCAATGTTGCATGATTTACTGCGTATGTGTAACAACTGTAATAATACCATATAGGTTCAAACATTAATAAAAATAAATATAAAAAAACACAAGACAATGACATGAAATCCCCAGAAGACATTCACAGTTTATCTAACTTCACTAATGCAATGTAAGTAACTGTACAGTGAAAAAAGAGGACATTGTTGTCAATTAATTTGCAAACTCACTTATAAACTAGCATTTGACAGCACTTGACTTTCTGATTTTTTACTTGAAAATAAGCGACATCGTTACATATTGTAGGAAGTACTAATACATATATCATATAGTTCAATTAATTGTACATACCTTACAGTTCCAACGCTGCGTATTGTAAAGTCAAGACCTCTCTCTGTCCCTGTGCAAGAAGACTGGAGGCACAAATGGCAACTAGAAAAAAAAGAACAACTAACAACTTACACAGAGTTTTGCTTGTCACTACTGTATGGGGTTAAGTAAGTGGCTACATTAATTGGACAGGAAATGACTTAGTGAATTTTAAAAAAAATAATCGCTGACCCGCAGATAGGGTGGCTCTCCTTCTTATTAAAAGATAAGGTGGAGGTTTATGTGAACTTTGTAAAACAAACCCAATTGTTGACATGTTATCTACGGAGTTGCTTCTGTTGTCCAACAGTTTGTTATAAAACGGTTGCTGGTCAAACATGTCAAGTCCAAATTGTTAGAAAATAAACAATAATGTGTAATACCAGTACATGGTTTATGTATAGCACATTGTTTGTTCTATTTTTCTAGTTTAAAATATAGGTTAATACGTGCAATAGAAATATGACTCCCAGCTTTTCAGGAATTATACTAGTTTGATCTTAATTGACCAACAAATATATACTAGATAACAAGTTTAATTTTGTGATAATACTGGAATGGATCAACCACAGCCATGCATGGAGATCAAAACACTGGCAGTCACTGAATGACACCAGCAACTGAACACATGCCAAGGGTAGAGCGTGATTATTGCAAGAATTGGGCATGTTAAATTTTAGCGGGGAAAAAGCCAGTATAATGTCAGGATATGCATCCCAGTCAGAAAATGCATCCCATACTATTGTAACGACCCGGGTCTGCTGGCAGAGTTCTAGAATGTTCTTTGGCCCAGAGCCAAGTTAGTTGCTACTGCAGGTGTTCAGTGATGCCAGAAGCAAGAGAATTTCCACCAATCATAAGCACAGCTACCAGAACAGAAGAGACCCCATTGCAAGGTGAAAGGGGATAGAGGTGGGGCAGATCATGCATGTTTGAGATTGGTTGGTGATGTGCTGGGGGTGTGGATTGGATGAGGACATATAAGTAGGGCTTCTGATTTTCAGTTTTAACCGATAAAACACCCCTGATACAAAAACAAATGAAATTGGTGGATAGCCAATAAACACAGTAAAGCACCGGAAAAACTATGGAAATGGTTAATCAATTCACGTTGATTTTACCCTATTCCCATTAAAAAACAAAACCTACTACAAAAATAATAATAAATACATTTCCCGATGCTGCTGGCCAATGTCCCACCAACTTGTATCTATCATTGATTCGTTCTCAATACTTTAAACCTGCCCCAACTACTGAATGACAGCACATTCCTACATTTCTATTGGAGACTCAGCTTGTGAGATTACAATCAAGATGGAGGCTTGTTAGCGGGACTTCAAGTTGTATTACAGTTAAGATACGGAGGATTTAAAACAGAATTGTGGCGAAATGTACGAAAATGCCTACACACAAAAACCCCAGAAGAATTTGCCCGTGACCGTAGGGATTTCATTGTGGAAGACAGGATTGGAAAGAAGGTACATCGTATGCAAGTACTGTCGAGTTACTATACATATTTTGACAGAAAAAAAAAAAAACGCTCATGCATTTTGAAAAGTAATCAAAAACACTAATTTCATACAGTATATCAAAAACAAAAGCCCCCCCCCCCCAGAAAAAAAAAACAGTTACATAAAACTCAAAAATAGCTAAAAATAAGCACCGAGAAATACAATTACTAAAACCCGAAAAACAGAAGCCCTACATATAAGGAAGTGAGGGCATTGGTGCGAGGGAGAGCAGTGATTAGAAAGCTAGTGGATACTCTGTGTGATTGCAGCTTAGTTGACAGGGCACACGGCCGACAGTGTGTTCAGCTGTTGCTGTAATACTCGCTTTAAAGCAACACGCTTTACTTGCTGAGTATAGAATCCCTGCCTGAAATAAACCGTTGAATTCAAGAACCTGCAATACCTGTGTGGGCCTGCTTCATTTCCCACCCACCTCTACATTGTTATTCAGGAGTGAGTTAATGGAACAAAAGCTGAGGGAGATGAAGGGGCTGCAAGTGGAGATGGAGACGACAACGCCACCAGGATTAGTCGAGATACCGGGGATGGAGTGGGCTCCGAGAGACAGCTGCAGTGAGAGCAGAGAGTGAGAGAAGGGCTGAGGACACACAGATATTGGGACAGGCTGAGATACCAAGGGGGAGTGACATCCGGAGATGGCTGAGGGACCAGTATGCGGAGATACAGGCTGAAGGGAAGCAAGGGACAGTTACAGGAACCAGCCAGTGCAGAAGGGTGGACAGGCAGCGAACAAGGAACAACTGGAATGAAAAGGCAACCTCACCAGGATGGAAGCAGAACTGCGGCACGCACAAATGACAACACAGGAGCTAAAATGGCCTAATGGACGGATGTAAATAACAGTGGAGGCGGGACAAAGGCTGATTGGCAGGCTTTTCTTATGCAGTTGGGGCTGATTGCACAGCTGGAAGGGTGGACTGAGTCAGAGAAAGAACTGCGGTTAGCTGCCAGCCTGATAGGAGAGGTCTTGCCTTGCCTCTTTATGATAACGCGGGAACAATATCGGGACTATGGGGTGTTGAAGGGATTGTTGTCATCAGCATTCCCTCTAAGCTTTTTGGATATTAAAAAACCTTGCCGTTTTGACTGTAAAGGGTACATTGAGAAACCTTCGGTGACGCATTAACACTTTTAATATATTATTTTTGTTGCATTATACAATTTTGAAACAATATTCTAACACAAGAATCTCAACAATTTTTGCAATTTGCTTTCAATTTAAACAAGACTTTTATTGTGGCTCATCCATTGTGATTCATCCTCTGATTTTATATATATATATATATTTTAGCTCAAAGAGCCAGCTGCCCAACGTTTCGATATGTTGTACATATCTTTCTCAAGGGAGCCTGTGTTTGAATCCAAACATTAGAGGTATTTATAGGTTTTTGACGGCATGACAACTACTTGTTATTGTTTACATTCAAATTCATGATTTATTCTTACATGATGTAATGGTGTTCTATATATTGTGACATCATTTTTACTTCTATCTTTGAATCTGTATTAATTCCAATTAACACTACTTTACATAAACTTATATTTTTATTATATCATGCAATGCTGGCTCTGAGGATCAGTCTAGATTTGGCCTCCCCAGCGCATCAGCATGCACAACTTTTGAATGAATTTTGTTTATTTATTTAAATGTTATATATTTATTGAAGTTAATTAGTTCATTCTTTTCTGTTGAGTCCCGCTGGCATAATCGTGTTCAGTCTATTTATCCATTTACTTTCTTTTATTCTTCTATATGTCGCATTGTCTAATTTGAGCTGTTCTAATACTACAAACTTTACATCATTTATGTCATGTCCCTGACTGGTGAAGTGCTGTACTATTGGTTCATTCATTTTTTTATTTCTAATTAACGAAAGGTGGTTCTGAATTCTTTTATATAAAGTAGTTCCAGTCTCTCCAACATATTTGATTTCATCACATTTTTCACAGGCTATTCCATAAACAACATTGCTATTTTTACAGTAGGTATTAGTTTTTAGTGGATATGTGGTGTTCTTATGTTTAATTATATTTTTACGTTTGTCTATGTGTTTACACACTTTACATCTACTATTGCATATGTTAGTAGAACCTATTTTGTCAATTATTCTTTTATGTTTACTGTGAACTAAAATATCACCTAAATTAGCTTCTCTTTTGAATGCTACAACTGGGGCCTTAAGAAATACTTTTTTTAATTTTTCTGAATTATGTAGAATCCGCAAGTGTTTCCAAACTATCTTAGAAATATTGGGCAAAAGTTTAGAGTAAGTCATTATTAATGGGACTCTTTTGACCTTTTTATCTCTATTTTTATAATCTAGTAGATCATCTCTTTTTAGTTTATCCACTTTTCTTAACTCCGTCTCTATAATTCTTTCTTTGTATCCTCTTTTTTTAAGATTTGTTTTTAATACATTTCTTTGTTTTACATAGTCACTTTCTTTTGAGCATATTCTTCGTATTCTTATTCCTAGACCCTTTGGGATTGCCCTTTTAGTGTGTATCGGATGTGCAGAGGACATGTGTAAATACTGGTGCATGTCAGTAGGTTTACAGAAGAGGTCAGTCTCAATTGAACCTTCTTCAAGTTTTACTATGGTATCTAAAAATTCTATTTCTTTCCTTGTCCATCGAAGGTCCACCTTAATATTACTGTGTATTTCATTTGCCATTTTATGAAACTGGAAAAGAGATTCTTCTCCATGTGTCCAAACCCCAAAAATATCATCTACAAACCGAATGTATTCTAAAGGTTCTCTTTCTGATTTTCTAAGTAATTGTTCTTCCCATTTCCCCATGTATGTACTGGCAAAATGCATTCCTAATTTAGATCCTATTGCGGTACCATCGTTTTGTTTGTAATTCTTATCAACAAATGTAAAATAACTGTTTTCTAAAACTATGTTGATCATGTTCAGTACCTCTGCTGTAGGTATTGATTCATCTAGTCTATTATCTAGTGCTTTTTGACAAGCTTCTAAAGTTTCTTTACGAGGGACACTTGGGTACAAGGATTTTACATCCATGCAAAATAAAATTGTATTCTCTGGAAGGTTGTGCTTTATTGATTCAAGTCTTTTTAAAAATTGTGTTGTATCCTTAACATAGCTTGGTAATTTCTCAACGTGCGACCTAAGCATATATTTACCTTTATGAAGCCTGTCTAAGATCTTATCATAAATGCAGCCCTGTCAGTAGACTGAATATAATTGCTTTATACTACTGTATAAAACACTGGCTTCTGCACTGCCTTCAATTGCAACCATCTTTAGGGCTACGGATTTTCCATTTTTGTGAATAGAAAATTCAGTTTTTCCAGATTATTTATCAACTTATTAAGAATTGAATATGGCATTTGAACATAAATATAATGTTGATAGTTAAATAAGTTAATTAATCAATTACCACAATTATTTATATATATTTTTATTAAAGCCAAGAGTTTTATAATAAGACTCTTGTTGCTGTAATAGTAAGTAACGTACCTGAAGACGCACTTTTATTATTGTAAATAATAAATGAATAAAATAAAAGGTTTGAACAGTACACATAACACTTAACAAAACAAAATGGTGTGGTGGCCAAAACAGACAGACAAACAGTGGACGAACACTAAACAAGTATCATGCGAGTCTTCTCGCACGAGTAGCATTTGTTATTTTAATACAATTAAAAAAAAATCCTTTCAGCTTGACTGAAACACCACACTGTGAGCACTGTTGACAAAAATAGTTTATATTGTCTTTGCTATTTAATTAGTTAGTGCCCTGGCCCCCTTGTGGCTTTTTTTTCAGTAAAATTGATTTGTGCTGTATCATTGTTCAGTATTGTGTTTGGAAAATAAAACCATTTGATTATTACATTGTTGTGGTCTCTCCTCTCTCATTGTCCAGTGGCCTGGGCGGGTAACTCAAAATCCAAAGAACCTATAAAAGGGGGGGACAATAAAAAAGAGAAACATTAGTTATATTATTACATAGTATTTACCATTGCCACTAACACTGCCCAAAACAGTAAGTCTTTCAGCATTAAAGTTACACTACCCTAGGGTAATTTAATAAACAGTTTCCATACTGAAAAAAAACCCACACAAACAGCCATAAATATACACATTAGTAAATTAGATCAGTTTACTGCTATATATTTTTTTAATACTGTAGTTATTTTTCCTAGACCTGTCTGCAGTATTGAAATTGTTCAAACTAAATCATTTGCCTTGGGGCCGTTGATGCAGTGCACTGCAGAATCATCTCGGTTAAGATCCTTTTCAATAAAAATCAGGTTTGGCTGATAGTCTTTGTTGCATCATTCTAGTTCTTAAGTAAGACTGAACTTTCCTTAATGCAGAAAAGGAGCATTCACAACTTACACTTGTAACTGGAAATGCCAATGTTAGCCTAAGTAAGTTCCAGAGATTTAGAAAGCTGACTGCACTCAGGAAAGTTCCAATTCTTGTAACAGAGAGGGTGGTGCCTCCACATCTAGATACAGCTGCTTGAGCAACTGTTACCTTTGCCTTTAGAAGGCTCTTATCTATGGATAGCAGTTGCTTATCTATCTTATCTATGTATACCAGTTGCTGCAGAAAGAGCGATTCTGACAGCCACTTTTCATTGCTGGAAATGTGGACAGAGTGGTTGCTTTGGCCCATCAATTTCCATTCCTAGGTCTTCTAGAAGACTAAGCTGCATCCTAAGACATTCTGCACAGGGCTGTCTTCATCACCTACCACTAATAACAGCTTATTATTGTGTCCTCTTGGCTCTTCTAAATAACAGCCATTTTGAAGTGCTACCTTCATGCTGTACATTTAGAAGAAAAAAAAACTGTCCAAAGTTCTTTGCTTCTGCGTTTTAAATCTAGATCCAATGTACTGCTATTGCGATCACTTGCTCTTGCTCTATTGCAGTTTCAAAAGGCATTTGAGGTGGTACTTGCCTCAAGGGGAATCCTGTCCCCAGGTGTGAGCTTGGCCAGCAGAGCAGTGTCTTGTAGTTCCATTGCACATCTCCAAACCCTCAAATCAATGTCATAGGTCAACTTTGCCATGGTTTGAATGTGTGTGCACAGCTGATGAAGTAACAGCCTTCCATTGTTGTGGATTTCCTTAGTCGTTCAAGCTTTGTTTGGTTAAATTTCAAACAGCATGTTTTATGTCCATTTTCATGTGCCAAAGTTCCTGAAACTGAGCAAGATGACCTGCTAATGATTTGTAGCTGCTGCCAGTGGGTGCCTTGGTTGATTTAGCAGGACACTGCAAAGCTTCCCCAGTCTCATTTTGACAAAACACACAAAGCTTCCAATTAGTAGTGCCAGTTGGCTTGTGGTGCTTGGTTGTAGTTGGGTCTAGCAGGATGTGCCGTTTTGCCATGGTGATAGGAGAGAAGATGAAACCAACACCAAAGAAAAACAAGTTAGTGTACTAATAGTTTCTACTCAGGCTGCCACCACTAAAGACTGTCTGCAGGAGTGCTGAGAGCTGAGGTGCTGAACATGCAAAGGAGATTCGCATACAAGCATATCATAATGGCGTTATGACTCTCCTCCATTTAATCCAAAGCCACTCCTTACATACCCGTAGCCAGGGGGTTGATGGAATAATTGACAAGCCATCAATCTTTCCTGAGGACACATAAAAAGTCTCACAAACATGACAATTTTATAAAAAGTAGGTCTTACCTGCTGTTCCTCAAGGACACTATGACCTTTCACCCCCATGAAAAAAAAATATTTAAACAACATCAATTATATAAGAAGAAAGGATTAAAATAGAAACATTTCTTAGACTTGTTTTGTTTTAAAACTGTGAAGGGACATGTTATCGGCGAGTTACATGAAAAACCTTTACATGTCTTTACTGACCAGTGGCCGCTCAGCTTCAGATTGTGAAAAGAAGCAAACTGTTGAACTACAATGTCAAAGATCATATTATGCCAACAGTACCAATCAACTTTGGATATGAGTCCACATTGGAATGTGGGCATGTGACAGGGAGTACCCTGTCACTGGTTCTTGAGTGAATCTGTGCCTTTATGGAAGCAGCTGGGATGCACAACAGGAGACTCATTGCTAGGCAACTAATTGAGCAGGAAGGCTCACCCCGTGCTGAGTTGATTGGGAGGTCCCGATTGGCTGGGGGGCGTCCCCGGGGAGCCTGCACCCCTGCACCGCCATGCTACAGAGTGGTGTTTTGCTGACATTGTCCGCTCCGCAGGATTAACTACTATGGAACCCTTCAAATGCAAGACGATGCCTGTGAGGGATCTGCTGAGCCAGGACTGTCGTAAAGACCCTGAGTTACTGGGAGGCAGGTGTTATGCAGATTTCTGTATCCCCATAGAATTCTGTAACCCTGCATGATTCCATGCCTGTGCAGATGCAGTTTTTCAAAGCTGGACGTGGATGCGTGATATTCCTGTGCCCGAGTCCCGCAGTGTTCTCAAGCACTGCCATTGAGTTGTGCTGCAGTTTGCTACAAATATTGAAAACAAGACCAAACTAATTCTGTAGCGTTGCTCAATACACAAAACCCTTGATTAAATGTAACCTTATAAAACTGTATTTTTCTTTTAAAACACATTTAAATTTTATTACATGTAAATACTGTTCAGAAACATCAAGCCTTCACGTACAGTGATCTTGATCTACGTAGGCATCAAATCTAAGGGGATACAGAATTCTATGGGGATACAGAAATCTGCATAACACCAGAACTCCAGGAGCAACAGCATGGTTTAGGGGATGTTGATCCTAAACAGAGGGTTTCATAGTGTAGTATGTTCCTGGAGCGGGACATCTCTTTTAGTGAGGCTAGCGTACGCCTTGTGTGACAAACTTTTATTTTTAGCTTTGTTTTGTTTTCTTCATTAAATCTGACACATACACATTTTTAAACCTTTAGAATGGAACTCTACACAAAGATAGCTCATATTTAAAAGGATCAAACTGGAAAAGGATTTTAAATCACGGCGGTTCAATCAGATCACCTTAACCTCTGCACTAGGCCGTCATTGGACATTCTGCGGTGAAATATTCAGGAAAAGCATTAATGATCAAAGACAGGTAACCGGCAGTCCTTACTTGGATAGAGGTGATTTCACTTTAGTGTTTTTGGGAGAATGTACAAAAAGTCTATTTTAAAATGTAAAGCCTGGTGATGCCTTGATAAAGAAGTCTGCCACACACCATGCTCTTCAGGGAACATAGTAAAACATGTTGGAATATATATCAATGATTTATTTGTAATAATTTGTATACAGTATAATGCTTATTATCAAATGTTGTAGTGTACAACTAATCTATGTATAAAAAGTCTAGTTATCTTTAATATTTAAAATTAAAAAAAAAACTTTGAGATTTCTCTGCTCAAAATCAAAAAATGAAAAACTAGTCAATTTAATTTTTCATTTTAAAAAGAAAAAAATGATCAGGCGGAATATACACAGGCCCCATGCATTGTCCATACTGGCGCTACAGGGTATAGAAACAAAAAGCAAACAGCTGTCGGGTCTTGGATGACGATTAAACTTCTGCATTTAACTTCATGAATAGCCAAGGTGATTCTGCACCAAGGCTAATGTACAATAGGTAGTGGTGACTATCTGAGTTTCCTGGACTCATCTCATGAAGATGTGGAAATCAAAACGCCACTGTGAATAAATGTTTTCTAACCATCCTACTGGAGAAAAGTGTTGGTTAGTTGATCAAATAAAGCATTAAAGTGAAGAGTTGTTTGATAGTGTACTGTGGGGTGTGCAGTGCCCAGAATGAAAATTGACTATTTTTTTGAATACTCACTGGTGTAAAAAGCAAAATCCGTACCAAGCTGGCATACAGGGCCACACACACATTGTTTTAAAAATAATCTTCAGCCACGTAGAAAAGTACCAGCAAGGGAGTGAGTAGAACAAGGACTGTTTGAGGGGAAATAAACTGTATAGTAAAATAAAGGCTGATAGAAAACAGGCATTGTTGTGCAGTTTGAAAAAGTACCCCTATGGACTGTGGACTTTATTTTAAAAGGGGATACTGCAGCCAAAAATACAAAGAGACAACATGAGTGGTTTGGAATTCTTTATTGTTATAATTACTTGTGTTTTTTTAAGTTGGAACGTGGATGTTGAAGCGAGTAGGCCGCATCGGGAAACTGGCTGTAATTCAGTGTGTCACAAGCAGAGGGTGCTCTTGTAACCTGGAAGAGAGAACAAGGATATCAGTAATAAACTTACAGCAATAAGCCTGAAGAACGTATACTCCAAGCAATCTTTTGCACTTACCTGAAAATACAGGACATCTATCTTCTTCACCGTAAGGGAACTATACGTACCATTTAACTGACTTTTTACCTGCAAAGGATTATAAATATGGTTATTGCCCCCGTTCCCGAAGGATTATAAATTAAGTGCAATACTGATATTCACCTGGAGGGTCCTTGTAACAAACCACCTTCTTTTAGGTAGACTGCAGCCAACCACCACGGTCAGCCCAAATACTGGACTTGGAGTTACTACAGTAAGTTTACCACACATTACTTCAGTGACTGTTGTCCAAACTGCTTGTTTTACTTGCAAGGAAGGTAGCTCCTGCAAGGCTAGTTAAGGGAAAAGTTTAGACAGAGCCCAGAGGGCAGGTTTTCTTATATTCTTTATTTATTTTATAAAACTTTAACCAGTATTTGTAATTAATAAAACTTACCAGTTCATTGTAGTGCTGTCGTCCTGTGTGCTCTCTCAAACTGCCAACTTGGCTACCACACCAAAACAAACAAATTTAAATAGTTCATAATATCTATATATAAATAATAAATAAAGGCTTTCTAATAGCTGTGTGATTGGTCACAAACATTCGAAATACGAGAGAGTTACTATTGAAACTAACTGAACATTAAAGAGAAACTAGCGTCCCTAATTTTACTGATAGTAATTTAATAATTATATAGAAATACAATACTCATACAATTGTCTCTTGTGTAGTAAAAACGAGAGTAGAATTATCGTTTGGTTACTTCTGCTGGTCAGTATATTATTAATAAATTGTTCATTGTAAACAAATGGCTTCAGAACAATTGTAAAATGACTATTTATTTAGAAGTACAGTATATGGCATAGTTATTCAGTTTAGTACTACTTTGTGCTAGCAATAATTGTTTAATGACACAAACGTACATTCTGACCACATAATGAATGCACGCTAGATTGAACAGTATCACAGATAGGTGTATATAAATTTTCTGAATTTGCAGGTAAACCTTGAAAGTGAGCGAGATGTCAAGTATACATTTCACAACAAGCAATTACAAAAAGAAACTAAACAAAAAAAATCCTCACTGAAAATGACCTCACTAAAAAGATTATTCTCAGATCTTAAATATATACAATTCAAGGATACTGTACAAGTCCCAGGCCATGCAAAACAAATTCCATTGTTGATCTTATGTTTTTTTGCATATATATATATATATATATATATATATGCAAAATATAAATTCAGTATTTCTTTAACACACATTTTGTTATGCAGGTGGATTCTAAGTGTAAATAACATTCAGCAGTTTATGTGAAAGTCTTTTATTCAGACTTCTGCTTCTTTTTCTTTTTTGTTTCTTCTGCTTTTCTCTTCTTGGTCGAGGTATTGCCTTCAACAAATTCCACCTTTTTGGTCCTGACCAGTTTATTAGCATCTTCCTCAGCTGTAAAAATGACCAAACATGCAAGTCTCAAATTATTAATAAAGACAAAACTGATTCAGAATTTTTAACACATAGTACAGACAAAATGGATATGATGTCAAAATACATTTCAAAAACACTTTAATTGGTGACCTGTACTAAAACTGAAAGGGTCAACCATAATGATATATAAAACAACCACATTGGTGTTTTCTTCCCCAGAGGTGACATATACTCCCCTTATTGATATCATTAATTACCGTACAAGTGATCTGCAATACAGCAGCTTTATACTGGTCACAGACAAAAAGTACTGGCAACCTAACCATAATTCAAGAAAAAATGTTAACTACAAGCATTGTGAACATTCACCACCAATTAATATGACAAAGACCAAAATACAAATTTCTGGTATCTTAACAATCTTCAGTAAACAAAAGCACTTAAGCAATTTCAAACATTTGTTCATGACAAAAAAGATCACTTACAACTGTATTTAATAACATGCACAGTACACTATTCTGTAATTGAAATTAGATTTCAGTGTTACTGTAACTTCAGTAAACAACTGACAGTATGCATCTGAATTAGACTCCTGATACAGTAATAAGAATTACTGAGAACACCTTTTTTTTTTTCTTGGTTCCTTGAAATTCGTATTAACGAGAACTGACTGCAAGTTAAATATTTTCATGGATTGAAAACCATTACACAGTAACTAAGCTGCATTATAAAAGTCAATAGCCAGAAAGAGGTTCTTGTTTCCAACATCTGTTGAAGAATGTTTTGGCAACACAGCAGATAATGTTCCAGGGGTGTGGAATTGATATCACCCGTCAACCAAGATAACAAGATTTGCCAGAGAGACATGTTTTACCGTTATACTTTGCCCATTGGACAAAGTGTTTGGTTTTTTTTGGTTCCCCCCGCTTTACTACATTATGTTTGTTTAAATAACTAGTTAATGTATTTATTTAATATAGCATTGACAAGGCTGTTCACGGCTTCATTGTATAATAAGATGTTGGTTGCCTCCGCTAACAAGGGGGCAGCAGTAGTTTTAATGGTTATTTGCTTTACGATTAGCAGGTCACTTGTGATCTCTGCATCGTCTTTGGTTCACAGCAGCAGCCAGTCTCCTGCAGCAACTTTTCAAAGTCGGGCTGTGCAGAGTGTGCAGAGGTTTCTGCATGTGGAGTTGAGCAGCCCTCTAAGAACGCGCATTCTGTGCAGAACTGTGTAGATCTGCATGCACGTCTCCGTCTGGATTAGATACAATGAGAATATTTTTCATTGCAAGGCCATGAATATTACCAAGTGAAAATCAAGGCTTTTCAAGGTTTTCCAAGCCTCGTACGAACTCTGGATTTCATTAAGTAAACATTTATTTGAATGTTTTTGGAATTAAATATAAATGCAAAATGGTGTTGCATTTTACTTTGTGAATGTGCCAAGTGAAAAACAGCAGTTCAAAAACGGTAAAAATCCCCCAAGGTAGCAAATATGCAGAATTTAATACCAGCCAAAATGTCCCATTATACGGTATGTTCCCGGCCCCTACAGCATTTTTGATTGACATTTAATGATGTAATTTCCTCCCAGCACGAATTCAGGTGAACACGAGAAGTGAAATCGACCAGAGAATTCCAAACACATTATGGAATAAACTGTGAATCACCTTTATTTGTAACTTTGTCTTTGTTTCATATGTTAGTTAAGCAGGCATTTATGGACCAAAACCTGGTAGTGCAGGGTCTTTCTGCTTTTATACTTCAATGTTACAGGCACTCATATTTAATGATCATATTTTGATATGTTGTAAATAAAACATTACCCTTTTAAATGACTCCTACAAATCAGTGTCTTCCACTTTCGACAGGAGGTTAAAACGAGATGTGAGAGATTTGCTAATTTAACAAAACAATGCAGCACACATTGGCTTTCTTATTTGAATTGTTAGTTTCAATAGCTAAAAAAAAATTGAGTTACTTCAGAGTGTACAGTAAATCTAAGATGGACTTTAAATGAGCTGATTTTTGCAAATTAAAAAGGTTTTAATGGTCTAAAACAACTTTAAAGTTTTTTGTTTCAGTTAAATTTAAGTTTATTATTATTATTATTATTATTATTATTTGTTTATTTAGCAGATGCCTTTATCCAAGGCGACTTACAGAGACTAGGGTGTGTGAACTATGCATCAGCTGCAGAGTCACTTACAATTACGTCTCACCCGAAAGACGGAGCACAAGGAGGTTAAATGACTTGCTCAGGGTCACACAATGAGTCAGTGGCTGAGGTGGGATTTGAACCGGGGACCTCCTGGTTACAAGCCCTTTCCTTTAACCACTGGACCACACAGCCTCAGTTTAGTAGTAGTTTTCAGTTTGTCTGACAGTACTCCTCTCTGTACTACTTTTACAGCGTTGGTAAACATCTCGTAAGTTTTGACTTACCCATTCTTCAATTAACATGTTATTAAAAAGGTGTAAAATTTACTTTAAAAATGGCATTTGGTTACATTATAAGGGCATATACTAGGGATTATATCCCTGTAGCTCATTCAATCAGAGTGCAGGGGATCTTTCCACTGAAGTATAAAATCACTTTTGCATCTTAACTGCATTTATTAATACCTTGGGAACAAGCAGCCTCTGCTTCCACTTGCTGTGAACTTTCCACTGGGCTAGCCTGCCACACACCCAAACATGTCAGTCTGGCGGAAGTATTCACTTCACCAAGTAGAGCTGGAGTGTCCTGAATCTGTAAAAAGAGAATTACAAAATTTACTATACTCTACTGCTGTTAAAAAAAAAAAAAAAAAAAAAAAAAAAAAAAAACACTATACAGAAACCAGAAGTTTAGCTTGCCAACTGATTAAATAAAGGTTGTTACTTACCTTTTCAGGATCAAGCTTCCACATTTTAATATATCCATCACTCGATGCAGTTACAAGGACAAGGGTTTCTCCCACTGTGATACTGTATATTGCTTTTACTCTGTGGGCATAAAGACAAAAACAGCCATTTAAAAAACATTAGTTATATCCCCCCCGATAACTGCTCCTAGTAAGTGTAATCACACATGTTCTATAGCTTAATCTAATTTTCATACACAGAGTATTCCTTTTAACTTTTTAAATGTGGGAAGCTATTTGGTTGGAGGAACTTATAATTCATGTTTTACAGTTCTAAATAAAACAGCATAAATAAGTACGGAGGTCTGTACTAATGAAAGACTGCAGGACAGTTTGAATTGCAACGAAAATCGAGAGCTTCCCTATAGACTGCAGGATAGGCTTTAAAATGTTCTCAATTGCAATGAACGCAATGGGGTAGATGTAAGTATAGGTGCAGTGCAAATAATTGCAGATGCAAAATTCAAATTGCATTGCAGCCAGGCAATTATTTTGCACTGCGCCCTATGTAAGCTTAAGAGCAATGCAATACTCAACACGCAAATAACGATCCTCAATTATGATAATGAGGGTCTCAATGAGCGCATCAGTCTATTTAGCGGCCGCACTTGCAGCCCAGAGGTGACAAGAGTTAGGAGTACAGAGAGCAGTAGGCACTGTATGACATTTGTGGTGCACGAAAATACGTCAGTGGATGGGCAGTCCTCTTGGCGCAACGGAACGGAGTCTCCTTACGGCTGGGGTCACTCAGCATGAAACGGAGTTGTTTGGAAAAGCTTCAGCCAACATCAGTTATGCTAGTATCCTTAGTAAATGATATGTATTGGCCTGCCCTTTTCAGCATAACATTCAGAAATTTGCCTATCACTGGAAAAGGTGGGTTGGCCTATCCCTCCAGACATTCCAACTGTGGTGTGAAAAGAACCAGAGGCTTAGTGCAGAGAACACAGCACTTTCACATGTGCAGAGATAGCAGCCCCTAGATTAATGCTGTGGTCTAGCTCATCCCTCAATTTTGCTATTAGGTCTAGGATGACCTGCAAAGTGAGACAATAACACTATAGCACCACATCCTCCGGCATCCCAAACAAAGTGACCCTGGGATTTCGTCTTGCCATTCTCCGAACGTGTTCCTGCCTCTCCTCAACAAGAGCCATGTGTCACCACATCAGGGAGTGTACCACAGCAGCCATCCTGATGCCAATGACAGGCCTCTCCAGGTGTGTGCTTTTATACAGCTCTTAATTTCTCGCTTCTATAATGGTTTGCACCTTGTAAGAGGTGTAAAGTTTTTGGAGGGTCAGTGCAAGGCAAAATCATTAATTCACATTAATGTTTGCGCCCGCTTAGTATCCAGATCCCGCCCACCTCCATGCTCTTTTCTTCATTTGAATGCATTTCAATATAATTTTAAAAGGATTAATGATGGCAAAGGGCAAATTTGATAGCGGGTGCAGAACACCAAGTTAACACTATTCTTTACATACGCCGCATTTTTAGCGGCCGCTAAACATCAGACTATGGCTGCTAAACACGATTTACTGACATATGTGGGGTTTAGCACACGCAATGTATCAGTCTTCTGCCCCCAAGAGCGTTGTAAAACAAGGTTAGTCCAGTGATTTAGACCAACAGCTGTACTATCTTGTTACTCATATGAATAGAACCATTTGATGTGTATTTCCAATATATTAAACAAAGCCTTTTTTTTTTTAATAAAGCATTGAGTTAACATAACTGAACATGTAAATAGAAAATAACACCGACACTGATTTAGATATCGTCCATTGTAACTGTTAATACTTAAATTAAGAAACAAAAACATGTTGCATTATTAAAAGTTAAGATTACATTTCTCAAATTTTTGCAAAAATATTTTCAACTTCAGGTATCTTCACATTGAGTTTGGAGTGTTAAAGTCAAGGCTAACAGTACCATCTTTTAATTTCTTTTTTACTTGAAAATGTGCTGTAAAAGGTGTCTATTAATTTTCATTATGTACACTACTATACACAAATTAAAAAGAAAAATGTGTGAAAATGTCCAATATAAAATAGCTTTCAAATAACAGCTGAAATATACAGTACAGCACTCATCTTGCTCTCCTGCCCTGCCATTCCCCCCCCCCCCCCCCCCCCATACACAAAGTCCAAACGACCAGTTCAACCCTGAGGTCTGTACTAAAAGGTTGGAGATAAGCTGATCCCAAACTTTGTTCCCTGGGTTTTTTCGTTGCAATTGGTACTATGATAGTACAGAGCCG
The DNA here is from genome assembly GCF_902713425.1 of Acipenser ruthenus. Lineage (NCBI taxonomy): Eukaryota > Metazoa > Chordata > Actinopteri > Acipenseriformes > Acipenseridae > Acipenser > Acipenser ruthenus. The sequence continues at coordinate 63,592,742 of NC_081191.1, read as the reverse complement.
GAGATGATCCACAGATCATATTATATTAGCAGTACTTAACTTAGTACACACTCAATTCAAGTTTGTTGCAACTGACCACATGACTGACTCCTAAATACCGAAGGACACTGTACCTGTTCTCATGTGCTTTAAACTCACAAAGGCACTTCAGTGAGTCAGTGTCATACAGCTTCACAGTTTCTTCATCGCCTGCTACCACAACAATAGTATTCTGAAATATGGTATATAGTATTAGTAACAATACAATGTAACGATACACGCAATACACATACATATCACAATACATGTTATGGTCCTGAAGGGCTACTTGGTATGATCATTAGTGATGGATAATTTGGTTAAAACAAAGAAATTAAATTACAGGGAGAACATGTCTTCACACCAAATTTAAGTCACATAGCTATGTACTGCTTTTGTTCATGTATCACAAGTATGGAGATTCATCAGTGCACCAAAGGAAATTTACACTTCAATTCAGTGTTGCTATGTGTGTAACAGCAGAGCGTCAGTTTCAAGCTACTTGAAAAGCAAGGAATATTATTGCTACAGTAGTCAGTGCTCCTGCAATGTATGTTTTAAATATATCCTGTATTAAAGGTTTTCCCCGTGTCACCAGCTACTAAAATAAAAAAATATTTTTGGAACAAAATTAATAAATTAAAATCAGAAAACCCCAAGCCTATAAAAATCTGTCTATAAAACTGACACTGCTTCCACCTACTGTGCAGTTCCAGTACTACATCAAAACCACACACTTTTTCCACCCAAAGATCAACAGCTTCCTGGTCATAAAGCTCAAACCTCTCTCCAACAATTAAGACCAGCACTTCCCATTAACCCAACCAGTAATGACAGACCACTGGAAGGCCTTACAATTACAGTACTTACAGTTATAAATCTAATGGAGGATATCCTTTTTTTGTTTGAGATTGTTCCAGTGACTGATGCAGTCTCCAGGTTGTAGATATCCATTTTTTCATTCACAACCACAACGTATCTCTCTCCAGCAGGGGACCACATCACTATATGAGCATCTTTAAAACAAAATATAAATAGATGGCATTACTGAAGCTGTTCACTCACAAACATGATTCGAGACATGTGCAAGAATTTTAGTGCTTTTTTTTGCATAACTGAATATTACAATTATCATCTAAAATAATGCCTACACATCAAAAGGTAACTTTTTTTTTACTTACTTTGTTTAATGTTTTTGATAAATGCTGATCTTCCATCTATTAGATTCCATGTTCTAGGGAAAAAAAAAAGAATTATTTTTTCTTCCAAATTGTTAATATACCGATATTAATAAAAACAATGAATACAATCCTACCTAAGTGTTTTATCTGTCCCCACTGACAAAGCAATTTTACCAGATGGATGCACTGAAAGTGATGTCACGTGACCTCTGAAAAATAAAGAAATAGAATACAATTAACTTTTCTTGACCTCTATAAGTTTACCATCCACGTTTAGGAATGTGCTGTTGGCATAACTTTTGGATCTGACAGATAACAGGTAGAGTACAGCACAGCTTGCATAGACTGTTTCATACAAAAAAAAGTATCCAGAAAGGAATCATTAATCTTACTTGTGTGCTCTAATAGATTTTAGACACTCCCACTTCTTAGTGTTCCAAACACAGATGAGACCGTCCTCTCCCCCACTGAGTAAATGTGTTCTTCCATAGAACTCCAGACAAGATATTGTACCTTTCAGGAGGGAAAAGATTTATTAAATAATAACTGTTGATAACCTTTAACATGTGGTTATACTTACACATTTGACTATTAAACTGTTATTTAAACAAGTATTGAAATCTGTGTGCTAGTCTGCTCTTTTGTCTATAAAACTGAAAAAAAAAAACAACTTACCATCATGATGCAACAGGGAGCCGTGTTCCACTCTTTTTTTTATATCATACAGCTGAATAGTTTCATCTTTGCTGCCTGTAGCTATATACCTGTCATTCACAGCCACTGCAGATAACGAGGCAGTGTGTGCATGATGGGTAAAGTCGGCTTCTGATGTCCATTTCTACAACGGTGAGAATGTTAGGAGTTCAAATCATAAGATTGCAATAGGTAACATGCATTAAATAAACTTGTGTTGCACTAGTACAGTTACTAATAATACCAGCCTATACATATCACTACACACAGTTGCACCAATAGATAGGAGTGGTGAAAGCAACAAAGTACATATAATGCAAACTCATCTATTAACAAAACAGCATACCTTAAATCAAAATTCTATTTACTCAAGGACAAAAACAGCATAACTTAAATCAAAATTCTATTTACTCAAGGACAAAAACAGAACACCTTAAATTGAAATTCTATTTACTCAAGGGCAAAAACAGCATACCTTAAATTGAAATTCAATTTACGCTAGGGCACACAAGATCTTTATTTGAGCTGTGTACTTTTGCTCCACAGTTTATTTAAATATGTTTTATTTTAACTGTGCAGGCACAAAGTGTCAATCATTCCCCTCAGCCTCGCCCACTTCCATCGAGGAAATCAGGGTTTGCTTTTGCTGTCTGCCAACATGTTCAGCTAATCACAGCTAACTTTAGTTGGAACCCAAAACTGACACTCAGACGAGTTCTGGATGTGGGCTCCGAGCTTTACAGAAGGACCGGGCTGAAGTTAGTTACTTATTCCCGATTCAAGGCTGAAGTTAGTAACTTATTCCTGATTCGAGTTAGTTAGTTATTCGAGTTAGTTACTTGAGTTAGTTACTTATTTGCAGTTGCGTATTGAATATTAGCTCACATTCTAAGGGGGAAATCACATATAGTCTGGATGTGCCCCCTCAAGTAAAATATACACACACACCCTTCTTTTCCTGCATATTAGAGCACAGTGTGAGGGCTTTGCCACCTCAAGCTGGGTGTGATGTTGAAGGTTAAGCAATTGTTTTGCGAATAGAGTATGGTGCATAGTGGCATGTACATCACTATTAAGTGCTATTTATAATGAAAATTAGTGCATTTATTATGAATTATTTTGCTCAAATTGCAAAATGGAAAATATCAAACAAGCAAAGAACAAAACAGTAAAGAAGAGGCAGCAGAGATAGAGACGAATGTAAAATCGCAGATTGAGCAGCATCTTCAAAATCTGTTCGGGAGCTGTGCATTTGCTCAAAGCACATTTCACAATTTGATTATATTGCTTTACTCAAAGACCAAAGCAGCTCTCTCTCTTCTGTTTCATTCTTTATTTGTTTGATATTTTCCGTTTCACAAAAATAATTTGCTCAAAGACTGAAAAAAACCTTTCATTTCATTCTTTGATAATTATGTAACACAACTTTTGTTCCTGGGTAGTAAGTGTTATTTCCTAATTGCTTATGCCTCAAAAGTATAGAAAATGGCTATTATTCCCCACAAACTTTGCTTTTGTGACCAGGACAATGATATTTTGAAATTTACCTATTTCCAATGAGAAAACAGGCGAATTTGTGTCTTTTCGTTCACATAAAGTCAGAAAAAAACAACATATGAATCCAAATTAACATGTATTTATACTAAAGTAATACAAAAATGACTACAAAAGATTTAGAAGTGAGTAGTTTTTCGAGATTTACGATTATGCTGTAAATCACTTTCACGAATCAGCCCCCAAATGTAGTCTCCCATCATGTTCTCGTTATACTGTCCTTGGTAGCGGCGTTCAAAGTCCAGTATATCCTGGTGGAAGCGCTCGCCTTGCTCCTCCGAGTACGCTCCCATGTTCTCCTTGAATTTATCAAGATGAGCATCAAGGATATGGACTTTGAGGGACATCCTACAGCCCATTGTGCCGTAGTTCTTCACCAGAGTCTCAACCAGCTCCACATAGTTTTCGGCCTTGTGATTGCCCAGGAAGCCCTGAACCACTGTGACAAAGCTGTTCCAAGCCACTTTCTCCTTACTAGTGAGCTTCTTGGGATAATTCATTGCACTCCAGGATCTTCTTTATCTGTGGTCCGACGAAGACACCGGCTTTGACCTTTGCCTCAGACAGCTTAGGGAAGAAGTCTTGAAGGTACTTGAAGGCTGCCGACTCCTTATCTAGAGCTCTGACAAATTGTTTCATAAGGCCCAATTTGAAGTGCAGTGGTGGCATCAGCACCTTCCGGGGGTCCACCAGTGGCTCCCACTTGACGTTGTTCCTCCCCACAGAGAACTCGGTCCGCTGTGGCCAGTCCCGCCTGTGGTAGTGCGCCTTGGTGTCCCTGCTGTCCCAAAGGCAAAGATAGCAGGGAAACTTGGTAAAACCGCCTTGGAGACCCATCAGGAATGCCACTATTTTGAAGTCTCCTATGACCTTGATGCCATCTCAGAAAAATGCAGATATGTATCCACTTAGGCAGCTGGAACTAAACTGAACTGGTGGGCTTAAGGCCCCTGTATTTATACTACTATTTATATTACTGGAAAGTTCTAGAAAGTTCTAGAAGTTACTCCAAGTTTACTCAGCACTGAATCTATCTGGAATGTTCTGGAAAATAGGTAAATTTCAAAATATCACTGTCCTGGTCACAAAAGCAAAGTTTGTGGGGAATGACAGCCATTTTCTATACTTTTGAGGCATAAGCAATTAGGAAATAACACTTACTACCCAGGAACCAAAAAAAAAAAAAAAAAAATTGTTACACGGTGTAATCTGTAAATGCTCAAATCGCATAATGGTTATTTTTGTCAGGTATTGACCAAATCCTAACTCTGAGTGTAACACACACACACACATTACATTAAGGTCAGTATACACTAATGTAGATTTTTCAGGATCATATCAGAGGTTGTTTGGGCAGTAAATATTTAATAAATACAAAAATACAATTTTGGAATCTCACTGCATCATACTATAAAAGGACTGTTGACTAGACGGTTGATGTGATTTTATAGTACTTAATAGTACTGTACATGACACTATGCACCATACTCTATTCGCAAGACAATTGCTTAACCTTCAACATCACACCCAGCTTGAAGTGGCAAAGCCCTCACAATGTGCGCTAATATGCAGGGGGAAAAAAGGGTGTGCGTGCATATTTCACGGCATACCCTGTTAATGCCTACTTGTGCCACTCTGCAATCTACTTTACGTTGAAGAGAAATGCTCAAGCTTTAAATTATACCTTGCTTGAGGTGGCACATCCAGACTAAATGTGATTTTCTCCTTAGAATGTGAGCTAATATTCAATACGTAACTGCAAATAAGTTACTAACTTCAGCCCTCGAATCGGGAAAAACTAAAGTAACTAACTTCAGGCCGGTCCTTCTGTAAAGCTCGGTGGGCAAGTAACTAACTTCAGCCCGGTCCTTCTGTAAAGCTCGGAGCCCACATCCAGAACTCGTCTGTTGAGTGTCATTTTTGGGTTCCAACTAAAGTTAGCTGTGATTGGCTGAAGTGTTGGCAGACAGCAAGATCAAGCCCCGATTTCCTCGATGGAAGTGGGCGAGGCTGAGGGGAATGATTGATACTTTGTGTTAAAATAAAATATATTTAAATAAACTGTGGAGCAAAAGTACACAGCTCAAAAATGTGTACCCTAGCGTAAATTGAATTTCAATTTAAGGTATGCTGTTATGTTAATAGATTACTTTGTTAATAGATGAGTTTGCATTATATTTGCAATATATTTACTTTCACCTCTCATACATCATGAAGACCGACTGTTAAACAACCCTTTACTGGTCTACATGTACTGTTATAAAATAAGTTAATAAAAACACTCCAAAATAGTTAATTGTCCAAAATAAAACATGAACAGTAATACATGTACTAAAACGGGTCAGTACAGAAAAGTTTATCATAGCGAAGTACTGACATTCAATCTGGGTAACTTTATTAAAATGTGGATTTTTCACAACTCCTTGACGACTTTTGATAGTATGTAGAAACACTGCAAGTTATAAGCCACTCTTAATTTAAGTATGCCTCTGTAAAACGTGTTTTTCGTGTTGTCATGTTAACGAGTACGCGTAACTACCAACGCGAAAATCAATTATTATACTACTTAAAAGTTGTCCTTCTATTGTTAATCTTAACTCACTTCCTCTCCTGTCTGTATTCGATATCCAAACACAATCTGCTCGTAACAACCAGCAATCAACTTCATTTGCGGCGCCATGCTGCACTCAGTAGACTTTATTACAATGGAATATCTTTGGGTGCACAAACCCACGTGTCACCACTCGGGGTCCTTTTGTCTCCCGATGAGCATATTTGACGTTAAAAGATAACCAAAGTGGTGCCTCCAAATAAAAACTACTTGATTTCCCTTGCTTGGTAATAAAACACAAACTCGTTTAAATAATATTATTTTTTTGTGCTTTAGACATTTATTTAACTATTTTATGCCAACTATTTTAAAAACAATGCAGTTTTTCCGTGAAAATTGAGACAGGCATTAGCAAGGATGATGTAGGCGTTTGCAACAAAAACAAAACACATTGCAGAAGCAGTCGCGTAAGCGTCCTGGCTAATTGTATATTAGAAATTACGTCTGATTTCATATTGTGTAGAGAAAAAAATGTTTAATAGAATGGCAAGCTTGTGGATGGGTGATGTTAGTATTTTTTACTTGTTTATTTTTGTGCTACAGTTTTCACTGTGTTTATATACTTTGTGTATTTTCTGTAGCAACAGACAAACAGTACACCAACGTTGGTTTAGTATTTATTGATATACATACTGAAATGTTTTTGAGTTTCATTTATTTGAAACATACTGTATACATGTAGGCTACTATTATGAACATAACGACTTCAGATAAACTGGGCCGATCTTATGTATAATTTTTATTATCAGTACAAATATTAAAATAATTTCAAAGATCACTAATAGTTTATCACAGCTGTTGCGCTTAAATTAGATTTACCAAGCCCTACCTTATTTATTTGGATGTGACACATGGCATGTGTATGTACTATACATTTGTGATAAACGTCTGATGTATCTATGTTCTATTTCACTCAAAAAAATGTGTTTATGATTTAGTAGGGTTCATAAAAACAAATAACAAAACAGTTATTGGAACAAAATGATGCAAAATAGACCCTAACCGAAATAATGCGTTATACAATATTACAGTATTCTGTATAATTAAATATTACATTATTGACATTTGTATCTAGCTGGATCCATACATGGATGAAAATTTTATAAAGCAAGCTTTTAGTACGATGGGAGAGACAGCATATGGCGTTAAAATTATTTGCCACAGAGTGACAGGGTAAGTGTACTTCATTAACATGAATATAATAATAACTTTAAACGTATACAATGAGTGGTTGTAAAATCTGTTTAAATAACAGAAACACCCAACATTTTTTTCAAATGTATTGTGTATTTTATTAATTGTTAATAGACTATGTACTTATTTTTTCTTCATTCAATAGTGGATCTGCAGGGTATTGCTTCGTGGAATTAGCAGACGAAGCTGGTGTTGACCGATGCGTACTTAGGCTCAACGGAAAACTGGTTCCAGGATCAAACCCAGTAAGTATTAATTATTAAATTATCATTTTATCCAAAGCAACTTAGAGAAACTAGGAGATGAAGTATACAACTGCTGCTGCAGTCACTTACCTCCGTATTACCTCTCATCAGAACGACCTAGCACAAGGAGGTTGTTATTTGCTCAGGGTCACGACCAGTGAGTCAGTGGCTGAGCCGGGCCAAACCTCCTATTTAAGTATCCCAATGTTTTTTTAAACATAATATCTCAAACTTTCAAGCGGAACTGGGCTTTTTGGTGGTGGTGGTTTTCTGCAAATGTTGAGGGACACTGTCTTGATGTACACCTTAGCTGTTGCAGCCACTGCTTTGTTATGACTGTTACTTAATAGTTTCAGCACAACTAGGTGACCAATTTGAGTTACATTCTCTAAATTTCAGTGAATGTTATTTAATTAGAAGCCTTTAACTTGCATTTACATCTAGGTAAAAGTACTAACAGCATTAAATATATACAGGAACTTTATAGAAGGAATTTTGGAGTGGGGAGGTGGGTAAATGTATACTTCTTTAAAACCCAAATAACTGCCTGTTTTATTTATTTTTATTTATTTATTTATTTATTTTTATATAACAGCCAAGAAAGTTTAAGTTAAATTATGCTACCTATGGGAAAAGGCCAGATACAGGGTGAGTATTTTGAATTTCTTTAATTTTAATGAGTCACAAGCAGAAACATCACTTTTTACATTGAAGGAATTGGCATTCACTGTACTGGTACCATTACAATTAAACAGGGATGGGCAAAGTTGACCCCTCTCATTTGAGTGAGTCATTTTTTTTATTTTTTTTATTATGTAACCAGTGCATCTCTAATTTGATGCACTTTTTATTGTGCCCTGTGGAAGATGCATAACTACTACTGAGTCAGTGTAATTCTGGCTACCCATAGATACTCAAATAATATTGAAACTGTATAGCATGTGATTTTGTTTTTGTCCAGCACATGTATATTTACATATATTTAATGCTGTAATTGTCATGTTTTAAAATGTGATTTATAGAGTACAACTGCTGTTTCATCCCAAACTAGAAATACAAGTCCCACAAAGATGAAAATGTACAAGATTCATATGTTCGCTTTACTTTTCTGCAGATTTCGGTTTCAAGATGGCAAACACATCTTTAATATTTATCTTTTGACAATGCTTTTTTGCAGCCCTGAGTATTCAGTTTTTGTTGGAGACCTCACCCCTGAAATTGATGACTTCCAGCTCTATGAATTTTTTGTGAAGAAATATGCTTCTTGCAAAGGTGGCAAAGTGGTTACAGACCCTTTTGGAAATTCCAGGTATAAGGACCTTGCATGGGAATCAATACTAGACTTCAAATTGTAATAGTTCTATGTGTGTTTAAAAGCATTTAGTTTAGTGAGGCCCCTGTATCAGTAGTGCTTGTTTTCCTCTCCCCATTGGCTGCATGTGTTACAGGTAATAGGACATCTCCTAGATTTCTATGTGAATCAGAAAGCTCAAGTGAGGTCCTGTTATCTGTAACAAAGGAATTTAACTTCCATTACTCAGAGATGAAAAATTTCCACTGATTGGCGTTCTTCCGCTTTTACTCAGTCTATTAACACATTTTGACAATTGGCGAGGTTCATTTTTTTTGTTTTTTTTACATAAAACAAAAAAAACCCTGAAAAAATAAGGCACAGTTTCATTAAGGCGGTTGTTTTTACATTACGTACTCCATTGGTGCTTGCAGACGGCTGTCTTGGCAAGTACTGTGAATTTATGGTGCAGTTCTACAGTTCACATTGCAGAAAATGGTGAAACTAATGGAATGAAAGGAAGGTGCTGGCAGAAAATTAATATACATATATATTTCGTTTCGGTTTCACTTGTGCAGCGAGCGAGCGACAGGGGGAGGGGACAGGGGGGGTTGATCGCGGTTGATCACATTGTTGACAAAGCCTGTTTGGTTGTTAGTAGCTTATTGATCCCAGAATCTCATCAAGCAGTTTCTTGAAGTACCCCAGGGTGTCAGCTTCAACAACATTACAGGGGAGTTAGTTCCAGACCCTCACAATTCTCTGTGTAAAAAAGTGCCTCCTATTTTCTGTTCTGAATGCCCCTTTATCTAATCTCCATTTGTGACCCCTGGTCCTTGTTTCTTTTTTCAGGTCAAAAAAGTCCCTTGAGTCGACATTGTCAATACCTATTTAGAATTTTGAATGCTTGAATCAGATCACTGCGTAGTCATCTTTGTTCAAGACTGAATAGATTCAATTCTTTAAGCCTGTCTGCATATGATATGCTTTTTAAACCCAGAATAATTCTGGTCGCTCTTCTTTGCACTCTTTCTAGAGCAGCAATATCCTTTTTGTAGCGAGGTGACCAGAACTGAACACCGTATTCTAGGTGAGGTCTTATTAATGCATTATAAGGTTTTAACATTAGCCTTTTTTATATGTCTGAGTCAACATAAACTCCTAGATCTTTTTCATAAATTCTTTTTTTTTTTTTTATACTTCTCCTCACTTTCATCTCTGATTATTCTTGTACTCTTGAGGCTGTGTGGTCCAGTGGTTAAAGAAATGGGCTTGATTTTCAAAACTGAGCTGATATAATTTGATGCACTTTTTTATTATGGCCTGTGGAAGATGGATAACTACTATTGAGTCATTGTTGTATTTAATATAGTAAATAACCGAACAAACTCACTGAAACTTGTTTTTACTGAAAAAAAGCTGTCTGTGTCACATGCTCTCAGATAAGGACTTCACTAACTAACACTGAGTATGCAAGCTGCATCATGCCATTTCCCATATTACAACTTTTTGTACACAATTAAAGGTGCAGTCACCAATTCCATACACAACTCTTGCAAAATATCTAAAATATAAACATGCTGTGTTTATTAAAGTCATTAGCTGCTTAGATTAACCATTCAACAGAATGTGGCAACAAACATGCAAGTTACTGTTTTAGTATCACTTTAGGTTTCTTCGCAAGTTGTATTTGAAGCAGTTGAATATGGTAGCAACCAACAATTGGATTTGGTGACCAGTTTTTTTTTGGCCTGGATCCATGGCTCCTAATGCAAAACATTTGTCTAGAGCCCTGCTACCTAAGGATAACCTTGTTGATATGTTTGCATGCTGTATTCCCCAGGGGCTATGGATTTGTCAAGTTCAGTGATGAGAATGAGCAGAAGGCAGCAATGGAAGAATGTCAAAATGCAAATGGACTTGGTGGAAAACCAATCAGAATTAGCATAGCAATTGCTAAAAGGTAAAATATTCTCATCTTGCTTACTGTTGTAAGCGCAGGTGACTGTTTTATCACTCATTTCTTAGCAGATTTGTGCTTATTGCAGGTGGAACCAATGTAAAATTTCTGTGCCAAACATATTTGAAAATTTTTCAGATTTAGGCTCATTGCTTCCAAAATATATATTTATTTCTGACAAGAAAACATTAAAAGAGACTCCCTTGCACAGTTAGATGTTAGATATACAAAACCTTGCTACCCAATGCGCCTTGTATTAGTGACCAACCAATGGTGGTTTTAAGATCAAACACACCTATAGATCAGTTGAATAGACCTGCTTGGCTTTTAAACATTTAGCATTTTCCGTTCCAAACTGGTTAACCAAAAACATTTTTTATTGTTTCAGTAATAAAACCAATTATCAACAAAATCAAAATCACAACTACTCCCAGTATTACCAGCAGTATCAGAACTACTATTCACAGTGGGGATATGACCCTTACAGCAGCTATAACTATGGATATGGACCCTATGGCGCTGCAACGACAGCTCCAGGGATGGCTCCTCCTCCTACCACCACTTCAACTTCAACAGAGACCCAGGCTACATCAGAGGTAATTCATCTATAACTTAAAGCATCAATTATGCTTTTAAAAACTTAGAAGAAACATTTGGTTAATGCCTTCATTAGAGGTAAGATGTAGCTAATTCAATATCTTTCACAGACCCCAATTAGCACTAATCTTGGGCTACCTAAGGCAGGGGTGCAAAGAACACTCCTATTGCATAGAAGTTTGAGTCCAGTTGCTCCCACTAAAAGGGAGGGCTTGCTCAGGAATCTTCTCCCTAACACCCTCTAAATAAACTGGGGTGGAATTAAAATCCCCTAAACGAATCCCTATGCTGAGCACTCGGATCCCAGTTAACACACATGGTGATTACGAGTGGTTGCTTTGTTTGCTCACCCTGGTTCGTAGTCGCCATCGTGAGGATTCCTAGCCAATTCAACTCCAGCTTGCCGACAAAGAACAACAAAATGGAGAACCAAGGGCTGCTGCTTCTTTTTGTTAATGGCCACCAAGCTTCTGCCGAAGCTTATTGTCGCCACCTACTGTTTTGATTATAGTTATTGTGAGCCCAACACTTTGATTCCTGATTTTATTTTTTTTTGACTGGTTAAATCTCCCTGTTTTCCTAATGAATTCCCCTATATACCTGACCATACCCCTATCTATTCTATTACCATCCCCTATACCATTCTAAAAAAAAATATTCTGAATATTCAAAGCCCTCAACTCTTCCCCTACCTCTAATCTCACATCCCTATATCTAGCACATTCAACCATCAGGTGTTCCACAGTTTCCATAACCCCACATTTCATACATAACCCATTCTCATGTGCTCCAATTCTATATAAATGTTCATTTAAAGTTGAATATCCTATAAACAGCCTTATTAGGTTAACTGCCTCCTGTCTATTCCCGCCATACCATCCTTCCTGCAAACTGACTTTACTTTATGCATTTTAACCAAAACTCCTTCCCTCCATACCATATTATATGCCTTTTCGATATCTAAAAATACTGCTGCCGTATATTGTTTATTAGAACCAAGGGCTGGCTTTTCAGCTCCTTTTTAAAGCCATGTGGACAGGGTTAAATGATAATCAATTTGACAATCAACACCTGGCCACATGCTGCACATGAAGTTCAATTAGGCAGGGAGGAAATTCTAACCTCCCAGCCCTGCCATATGTAACACACTTTCTTTTGCCAAAACTTTCAAATTAAACACATTTTCTTTACAAAAAAAACCCATATTATTTAAACAGGTGTCTCCAGCATCTTGTTCGCAGAGCTGGATACTGCTAGCTAGGGTGGATAATCCTAACCAGCCCCCATGGAGTCTATTTTCACCTTATCAGCTGTCAAGTGGTCTTTCCCTCGTCGGTTGCTGCACTATTCACAGCAGCAACTGTTATTCCAGATCTACTTGGTTTGTATCACATGAGAGTAGCTGTTATTTACTTCATGCTAATAGTAGTTTATTTTGATACTTCCCCACATCTTTGGCAAAACCCCCTCCTGTTATCCTCAGATCTGCTCTGTCAGCTGGAGCTGAGCCTTGCAGTGTTGTTCCATCAGTCATCCATGCTCAGCAAAGAACAATAGATTTTCCACTGCCATTTATGTACGCTACAGTCATGTGAACATTTAGCAGTTTGGTGTTGAAAAAAACTGTGCTGATGCTGGCAACATGTAACAACTGTTTGTAATATAATGTATCCATGCAAAGTTTTTAAAATTGATCTAACTTTGCAAGGACGTTATGCTACAAAAATAAATTGAAAATACTGTCTATGTAAATCAGTTCAGTCACCCACTTTTTAATATTTTTATATCCTAGTTCCAGCAGTCATTGGGGGCTACAGAAGATACTGACGAAGAGCTAGCTGAAGGCAAGTGTGACATAAAAGAAAAAAAAAATGATTTGTCAATATTCAGTGATACATTAGTTAAACTAATTGGGCAGTTCTCATATGTAGACTGTTCATATGTGTTTGACCCACATCGAGATCAATATTATAATAATGAGACGGAATAATCGTGGTAAACACAGACCTACATCAGTAGTAGAGAAACAGTGGATGAGACTCTCATCCCTGAATTAAAAAAAATAAATAAATAATGGTTTTTAAAACATTACATTGAGGTGACGAATGATAGCACCAATAAGACAGAGTAGATATTATTTACTTCCAATAAATAACTCCACTTAATGTGTTTGTGTAAGTTGGTAAGACATACACTCAGGTTATTGACTGAGAAAAACGTTGAACAGTAGCATTTTGTTCCCTTTTTCTTGATGGTGGTTTAATTTCAAGTTTCAAACTCTGCTCGATCTGTTTGTTGTTTGTTTTTTTTTGATGCACCTTAATTACACAAATCATTTAATCATGTTATTGTTTTGATCCAAACTTTTCCTAATTTGGTGTGTACAGGCATTTCTAGTTGCTGTAGCGGAAAGGGGACTGTAGCCATATATATTGTGAATCGACATACATTTTGATGGGCATTGCAGCAATTGAGAAGGGCACCCACGGCAATTGCCACATGGCCGCTGTTAGTTTTGAGTCCTACTCTTGTGGAATATTAAAATACTGATGTATAAAAGGTATCAATAGCAGAGGCATGACATTTATATGACTTTGAAACTACTAGCATTCTACCACATTATTATTATTATTATTTGTTTATTTAACAGACGCCTTTATCCAAGCGACTTACAGAGACTAGGGTGTGTGAACTATGCATCAGCTGCAGAGTCACTTACAATTACGTCTCACCCGAAAGACGGAGCACAAGGAGGTTAAGTGACTTGCTCAGGGTCACACAATGAGTCAGTGGCTGAGGTGGGATTTGAACCGGGGACCTCCTGGTTACAAGCCCTTTTCTTTAACCACTGGATCACACAGCCTGCTAGGAATAAACACTGAAAAAAATGAAAATGTTGAACCCTCTTTTCTCCAACAGGGAACATTTTATCTGCAATGACTAATATGTATGTATGTATGTATGTTGTAATATGTGGGCTAGGTAAGGTAATAGGTAAAGGACTGATTGCTGGTCATTAGTGTAAATATTAGCTCTGGATAAGGTGTTTCCTTATCCAGAGCTAATATTTTATAAGAAACACCCAGATTCCCTGAAGATTAGAAAGAATTGAATATTCACTTATCCCTCCTTTGCAAACTAGTTACAGTGATGAATTAATTTTGATACATGTACATTTTACAAGTTGACACCTGATTGGCTGAGTTGCTCATCCAAGTTTGTCTGTGTGCATGGGCTATTTATCATTGAAGGAAAATATGTCTAATACTTTTTATTATTATTTTCTTTAATAGATCCAGATCCTCAACCTGATATTGACACAATGAACAGACAATTTATGGAAAGAAGTGAAGAGCTGTATGAATCCCTCATGAACTGTCATTGGCAGCCACTGGACAGTGTTACATCTGAAATCCCCACTGTGGCAAACTTTTAAGGGTACAGAGAAGACGATCAGCTAAAGGGGACAGATTTACAGAAACTTTTTTCCCACCAAAGTAAAAACGAGCTGTCAAAGATCATGCCTGCAAATGTCTTCTACTTATGACATTCTCAAGTTCATTTTTCTTGTTGATCTTTTTGTTTTCCAGGCTTTTTTCTTTGCCAGCTTTTTTCCTTAAGTGCTGTAAGGTCACTTTTTTTGTTGTAGTTATAAAAAAAAAAAAACATCGAAGGGTGGGGTGGGGTGGGGGGCTGGACAGACACGACTGTACTTCTAGTGTGAAAAGTGGGGTTCACTAGAACCAGAGTAAAATCTGTAAAAACAAAAAGATCAGCCAAAAAGGATAACCTGAGGTAATGTCTTTGTCATTATCTCTGTCAAACTGAAACCATTAAAGAGCAACCTGGAAAAGACGTAGAATATTACTGAAATTATCTAATTTTTCCTTCTTGTTTAGATTCACTTTGTATAATTTACTGTTTAAAATGTCAGTATGATAGGATGACTGAAAAAGAAAATGATTACAAAGTGAAACTTAAAGAGTAAGTATCGGGGTTCCAACAGTTTAAATAACATACCTGTAATTTTTCTTTTCATTGTTAACATCCTGACAACTTTTTACACTTGTAACTTCAAAGTCTGTTTCAAAGCTCTTTTCAAAATGTCCGCTGTAGTGCACTGGGGTTTGAGATCTGTCCTCTAAATCACTGCAGGAAGAGCAATACATTAAAAAAGAGCTTTGAAACAGACTTTAAAGTTATAAGTGTAAAAAGTTGTCAGGATGTTAACAATGAAAAGAAAAATTACAGGTACGTTATTTGAACAGCTGTAGCAACACTTGGGGACATTTAACACTATATTCTTTGTGACCCCGCTACTTACTAGTTAACAACAAGAATACATTAGTTAATACTGCTCTGGTATTTCCTTAAAGTTGCTATTTAAATGAAACATTCTAATTTATTGGAATCTATTCACAAATAAAGTTTAGTATTCACAAAACTTTTCTTGACTGTTAAAGATTCTTGACTGACGGTTTCTACATGTGTAAATATCCATCTTTTGATTTTTTTATTTAATGCTTGAAATGTATTTCTGTTTTAGTAGCAAGTTTACTCACTGATAATGTTAAACCCCTTTCTTAAAGTGGTTGTACCTACCTAAATAACTTCCATTTGCTATATGGGTCACAAATGTGTAATTTTGAAGGAAATACTGGTTATATATTTTTATTGTAATTTTTAAAACATGATGTATGTTACACTAGTTTAAAATGTATGTTTGCAAGCATTGCTTTCAAATAGTCTTGAACTTGTTGGTAATGTCATCTAGCGAATGGCTGTCCCTATCAGGGCCTCTCTTTTTCATGTCAATAACCAACCAGTTATTTCCTCTGTTGACTGTCATGCTTTGCCACCTGTAAGACACTGCTGTGGTGAAATTAACTAGCAAGTGACCAGTAAAAGCAGCCAACTTTATGAAAGATAAGGCAAACAAAGTAGCCTAGTGTTGTACCAGATATGTTTGAAATTAGAAATATAAGTTTGCTATAAGATGTGTTTTTGCAAAAAAAAACCAGAAGATTGAAACCTAATTATTAAATGGAAAGTCATGTCGGGTGAGATTGTGTGGAAATATCCATTTTAAAAAAGATTTTCTGGTGAGTAAATGTGAATATTTCTTGAAATAATTTAATAACTTTGTTTTAACAACAACAAAACACAGATTAAAATATGTTTTAAAAAGCTATATTAACTGGGATTGTGTGGTATTTTATGACTATCAGTGCCTTAAAATCTTTTTTATACCATATTGCAATTCATACAGTGATTCATTAGAAGAGAAATGGGTACCTTGCCACCAGTGTGTCAAAATATCAACCACCACATGGCTGGTTGGTTGCCTCTTTATTTTTAGTGATCAAAGTGCTGTAGAACACAGTAGCTCATAACGAGATATTCAGTGTTGTCAGATGCATCTCTCGGGCTTGAGGCAATGCATTATTTAGTAAAGTACAATATTTGGCAATAGTGCAGACCCTGGTGTGAGGAAATTAAATGGCTATTTATTTGAAATACACACATTCCCAAAGACCTATAATATCTACAATATTCACTTCAAATCCTGTACATATTCTTTTTATGACTAGATGTGTACCTGTGTCAATAATGTAACCAATTTGCTAAGATGCGGCATTAAAGTATTTAGTATATTTTTTACTATTCTTTCAAAACTTTGAATCTGGGTTACTGAACCCCATATTTTCCTTAATCTAATCTACAGGAATTAGATTCTGTTTTTATTAAACACTCAAAAACATAAATACATACAGGAGTATTGAACTCTCTGTTAGTTGTCTTGAGTTCTGGCTCTTTTGGTAAAATTCCCTGTTAGCAGACACATTATACTAAGAACCTGGATGTTTTAGGATAAGTCAGAGGCAGGGATGCTGTTAATCACTATGGCAAACTTATTTTTAATTCACTTTTAAATTCAAACACTAAACAAAATGGATTGGTTCATGCTGAATCCTCCACAGTTCACCAGCTTAGGCAATATAAATCTAAATTAAAGTCATATTTTGCTGTTAAATATACAGCTATCAACTCTGTCCTTTCGGCTCCTTTTATAGCCTTGACGCTGCAGGTGATTTAACCAGTTAACTAATTAATGGTCCTCCAATCAGGACCTTAGCTTCAGTCACATTCTCAGGATGACTGAAGTTTTCTCAACCGTTTCATAATTGTCTTTCTGTTCACCAGCATACTCAGGCAGGCTGGACTGTACTAATAAAGAAAAGGGAGTAACCCTATGCCTGCAAATAAATAAATACATAAATGAATACAAAGTAAATAATAATAATAATAATAATAATAATAAATCACCATTATAATAAACTATTGCAATTATGTATATATTCAGAGCACACTGATGAGTGAATAAAATACCTAATAATATTGTTCCATTTTTAGATTAAAGTGTATTTGTAATTCAAATACTGCCACATTGACAATGGAGAAACCAGCCCTCAGGTTTGCTATTTCTTCCTATAATAGTAATTCACGGGGCGTGAGCTGTGTATATAAGGATAGGGCAGAGGAAGCAGAAAGGAACAGTTAGTAGGACAGGGTGCCGCTAAGAAGGAATGGACTTAGGATAGAGGAGCGGGTTGAAGCCCAGACCGATGGCCTGGACTTGGAAACTAGGATAGGAAGTGGTTGCTGACTGAGGGCGGCAATGCCGACACATCCCAGGGGCTGAAGCCCAGCGACCGAAAACACAAGGACATGAACGGAGATACAAGGGAGTCGCCCCTTGGTAGAGTAGGTTACCCAGCCTCTGAGACTTCTGTAAAGGGGTGCTCGTTAAACCCCATGATTAGCTGAGACTTCATGCTGCCTGGGACCTGAAGTAAGGACAAAGCATGCAGGTTAGTACGGGACTCGAGCACTGGAAGTGTAAAGCGGCCACGTCCCGAAGAAAGGCAATGGATAAAACAGCGCCTCACGAAGTGAGGTAAGATAAGCACAGGAGCTGCAACAGGATAGAGTGTGACCGGGGGTCCACTTTGACTCATGTGGTGAGAACACCCCCCCTTGAAAAGGAAGGTAGGCAGATGCCTGGACCTGAGGTGGGGGAAGTGAAACTCACTTGCCCCCCAAAGGATGGACCCCCGGCTCCTTGCAAACCACCCGCACTGTGAGACTAACAACAGACAGCACATGCCAATGCATAACATAGACAAAAGACCAGAAGGACAAACGGGACAAACAGAGGGATGATTAGGAATTTTACAGTGCCTTGCATAAGTATTCACCCCCTTGGACTTTTCCACATTTTGTAGTGTTACAACCTGGAATTAAAATGGATTTAATTAGGATTTTTTGTCACTGATCTACACAAAATAGTCCATAATGTCGAAGTGGGGAAAAAAAATCTACATATTTTTCAAAATTATTTACAAATAAAAAACTGAAAAGTCTTGATTGCATAAGTATTCACCCCCTTTGCTATGACACCCCTAAATAAGCTCTGGTGCAACCAATTGCCTTCAGAAGTCACATAATTGAATGGAGTCCACCTGTGTGCAATTAAAGTGTCACATGATCTCAGATTAAATACACCTGTTTCTGGAAGGCCCCAGTTTGTTAGAGAGCATATCTAAACAAACAGCATCATGAAGACCAAGGAGCTATCAAAACAAGTCTGGGATAAAGGTCTGGAGAAGCACCAATCAGGGTTGGGTTATAAAAAAATATCCCAAACTTTGAACATCCCCCGGAGCACCGTTAAATCCATTATTAAAAAATTGAAAGAATTTGGTACAACCGCGACTCTGCCTAGAGAAGGCCGTCCACCAAAACTCAGTGACCAGGTAAGGAGGGAATTAGTCAGAAAAGCAACCAAAAGGCCAATGGTAACTCTGAAGGAGCTGGAGAGAGCCACAGCTGAGATGGGAGAAACCGTCCATGGGACAACTATAACCCGGAAGCTCCACAAAGCTGGGCTTTATGGAAGAGTGGCAAGTAGAAAGCCATTGCTGAAATATACCCATATCAAATCCCGTTTGGATTTTGCCAAAAGGCATGTGGGAGACACAGCAAACATGTGGAAAAAGGTTCTCTGGTCTGATGAGATTAAAATTGAACTTTATGGCTTTAGAGCAAAACGCTATGTGTGGTGTAAAGCCAACACTGCTCATCACCCTGAGAACACCATCCCCACGATGAAGCATGGTGGTGGCAGCATCATGTTATGGGGATGCTTTTCATCGGCAGGGACTGGGAAACTGGTCAGGATTGAGGGCAAGATGGATGGAGCCAAATACAGTGAAATTCTAGAGGAAAACCTGTTTCAGTCTGCAAGAGACCTGGGACTGGGGCGGAGGTTCACCTTCCATCAGGACAATGATCCTAAACACACAGCCAAAGCTACACTGGAGTGGTTTAAAAACAAGAACCTGAATGTCTTAGAATGGCCCAGTCAACTCCCAGACCTCAATCCAATTGAGAATCTGTGGCAAGACTTGAAAATTGCTGTTCACCAACGGTCCCCATCCAACTTGACAGAGCTTGAGCAATTTTGCCATGAATGAGCAAAAATTGCAGGATCCAGATGTGCAAAGCTGGTAGAGACTTACCCAAAAAGACTCACAGCTGTAATTGCTGCCAAAGGTGCTTCTACCAAGTATTGACTCAGGAGGGTGAATACTTATGCAACCAACAAATGTCTTTTTTTGTTTAATTAACTTTTGTGTTACAATAAAAAAATATTTTGCACCTTCAAAGTGTTAAGTATGTTGTGTAAATCAAATGGTAAAATTACAATTAAATCCATTTTAATTCCAGGTTGTAACACTACAAAATGTGGAAAAGTCCAAGGGGGGTGAATACTTATGCAAGGCACTGTAGTAGGTGTAACTACCATATGTGTGTGTCCACCATTCAGTGGAGAGGAAAAACACCCTTAATTAGGGGGAAACCGCTGGTGGCCCTGGCGGTCAGGAAGCCCCCACTCCGGGCATACTAGCAATTTTGAAATGGGCTGCGACTATGTCAGAGGAAGATGAACAGATATAGGAATCCACCGCAAAAGAGGACCAGCGCCCCATGTTCTTTATCAAGCTGAGATTAATGTTGGCCCTCACGGCAGAGGTGACTGTACCTGTACGTAATGAATGAGGGGTGTAGAGTCGAGAAGGGAGACTGGCTCTGGAGAAGAGGGTGGAGAGGTGGGATGAGAACCAGTGGCGAGTGATGATGGAGCGAGATGAATCAATGAACAGATGGTCCGAGGGGGGGGCAGGGTTTCCTGCTGGAAAAATACCTTGACATTGAGGAAAAAGGGCTGATAGGGGACTCGATCCTAGACAGCTGAATGAACTGACCATCCCAAAACTTATCTGTCTTGGAAGTACACAGCCGAATGATGAAGTAGGAGTCTGAAATGAAAGAAAGGTCACAGGGACGTATACCCGTCATGGGGAAACTAGAAACAGTGAATTTGGGGCTTCTGAAGAAGCCGAAGGAGGCTGACAGGCAGATGGTCTCCATAAGTATATCCTCGTAGGGGGAGAAGCAGCCTTTCCGCAGTGTAAGGGTGAGCGAATGGAGAATGTTCGTTGATATAGGCAGCGGGAGGGTGAGGCAGGAGAAATACTCAAGCAACGCTGGTATGGAAAGAATGGATGGAGAGGTCACAGACATGATACGGTAATGGTATTGTATCCCGGAAATGTAAGCTTTAATGGATGCTGGGGGGAGATAGAGAAAGTCCCTAGCATGGACTGCAGTGTGGAGTAGTGGTTAGGGCTCTGGACTCTTGACCGGAGGGTTGTGGGTTCAATCCCCAGTGGGGGACACTGCTGTTGTACCCTTGAGCAAGGTACTTTACCTAGATTGCTCCAGTAAAAACCCAACTGTATAAATGGGTAATTGTATGTAAAAATAATGTGATATCTGTATAATGTGAAATAATGTATAACGTGATATCTTGTAACAATTGTAAGTCGCCCTGGATAAGGGCGTCTGCTAAGAAATAAATAATAATAATAATAATAATAATAATAAATGGACTATGAAAGCCAGGAGCCAGTTTAGATTGAAGGGAATAAGATGAATCTCATGCTGGGCACATAAAGATGAAAATACTGACCAAGCTGTAGAATAGGAAGCTCATAGGTGGCGTTTATAAGAGGCTTGGGGAGGCTAAGCCTCCCCAAAGTAAATTGTCCAAACCCTCACAAGAAATTGTTCTGACCAACACAAAAAATATTTATGAGAGAAGATCCATTTTTTTTCCAGCACGCGCGCAAAGCAGGTCTAACAAACATAATTCTCGTTTTCCAACTGCGCAACCGCCAGACCACTAGGTCAGCTGGGATATCAAAATCAACACTGTAGACTGAGATACAGGATTTACTTGCATTTCAGTGTCATTGGAGGAGACAGTGCTTGGCTGATTTAACGTCAATTCTTCCCGCCGAGCTGAGCCCCCCATACCGCTGCAGGAGGCAGCCGATGAAAACTCTGATGAATCCTTTTCGCTCATTCCCTTGCCTGGAACATCCTCTTCATAATTTCTACATTTATTTGAATTGCTGTTATTTATACTAAATATTTTCGTAACATACTGTCTGTTTTCATGCACGTTTGTTTTGTGAGAATTTGATAACTGTGACGCTACAGTAAGAACATACTTCCTTCCTTTTGTTTGAACAAATGCCACGTTTCAAAACACTGTTTGTGGTGCCAGATTATGAACGTTTCTGAAGTTTTTTCTTTAGATTTTTCCAGTCCTTCACTCCATTTTCAGTGAAAGTGGGGTCTTTTGAACTTCTGAAAAAGTGTCTGCAAGGAAAGCAGAAAACGGCATCTACCTGCTTTACTGTACTCTAAATATGAAAACATATTTTAATATTCTGATGAAAATTAATGGTTTTGCTTAACAAAGACAGTCACAAGGCTATGACGGTTCTGTTGCAGTATCACCAAGGTCCAAAATACAGGATTTAGTTGCATTTCAATGTCATTCGTAGAGACAATGTTTGACGTCCATTCTTCTCGCCGATCTGAGCCCCATATAGATATTCGAAAGTTTAAGGTAAGAGTGCAGTTATTTTTTTTGCAAATATACCTTATGAATGCCCCTTGATTATAAGTATGATAGTAAGTGCGTGTTTAGAAGCTTAATAGTCAGTATTAATAATTGATTTAAATTGGTGTGAAGTGATGGAAATGGTGTTCGAAATTGGTATAGGTACTGTAGGACTGCAGAACAGGTTAACAGATTTAAAGGTTTTAAAAAAAAAACAGTGCAGCTTGTTATCCTGACTGCTTTTTTTAATTTGCTTAAATAGGCCAAACATGTTTTAAAGTACAAGCTAGTGCTATGTTAAACTTCATTTGTCCGCCTTATGTTGGGGGGAAAAAAAAACAAAAGTCAATTATATATGTAGCATCCCTGAGTGGTTTCGGGGTCTGTTTTGTGTTATAAATTATTATACAGTACAAGTTCTCAAAAAGACGCAGGAAAATGAATCAGGTTTACAGCTTTTATTTGTGTCAAAAAAATGCAAGTCTTAACTATACAGTATATATATATATATATATGCAACAAGAAGTGAAGTCTCTACTGAAAAACAAATGTTCAGAATTCTTTCAGCCAGACTACCAGTTTAAACAGCTTACCAAAAAGTTTTCGTAGAGACATTCATGGTCACACTCTCGTCATTTTTCTTCAAAAGGATTCATTATTTAACTCCTGCTCATTTATTTTCTTAATAAAATTTATCTTTATTAATTTAAAACCATGATTGTAACAAACAACGCATTTCGACACCAGCGTGTCTTCATCACCTGTGTGAAGTAATTGATTCCAAACTGATTCATTATAAGCACAATTTGTGTCAGGTCTAATATTGTTTTAGCGTTTATCAAAATTGGGCCCAACATGTATATTTGTAACATACAGCATGCTTCACAATTGTATTAGAAACTACAACTTATTTGTTCATTGTTGATGCTGTCGGATATGAGTTATGTTAAAGCCTTATTCACTGGACAGGAGCAGTGTCTGTGAGTGAATAGATTGGGTTGTGTTTGTGTCCTGGTTATAAAAAATGTTATGGTTGGGGGTACCCCCTGGCTTGCTGAGAGCTACCCTCATAGAGGACTGCATTGGGTGGATCTTTCCATGACCTGTATACAGGTCTGCAGTGTTGAAACCGATGTTCATTCTTTTGGGGTTTTTAAAGACCTGGTAATGAAGAGGTGGGGCTGATGAAATAAACACCACTGGAACTATTCCATATCTTTGTTCACTGAGTATCGTATTAGTCCATCAAGGAAATGCAAACAATATTGAAAAAAGGGCACATAACATCAAACACTGGATAATATCCCAGGTCCAAGTTTGATAAGATCAAAGCTTATGCTCCGTTGGTGCTTGTTATGCTGATGTACAGTTATGAAAGTAAAAGTCCTTCTGAAGTGGTGTAAACTATCAGCATTGCAGTAAGTTTATGACTGAAGGTGGAGGAGGAGCCATTGCTCCTGCTGCCTGAATCCCTCCCATGGTTACAATCATTCAGACTGGGAGAAGACTGAAAGCAAATGAAGTGGTCGTGTGGAATCATAATTACTGTGTTGTAGAATAAAATGGAAATTGAAAGCAGGTTCATAGTATATAATTGAATACATGACTAAGACTTTGGCATATAGGCATATAGTTTTTTTATAACACATTGTATAGCCCTGGTCCTCAAGATTTAAACAGTGTGTAGTTACCAGGATTAGTAAAGCCTACAGTATGTTCATCAGACTACAAATTAAAAAAAGCTCATTAGAAACTAATTGAAACAAACACCTGGATCATTGGAGGTACTTGAAACCAGGAGTGAAAACCACTGGTCTATGAAAACAGCATACAGCTCTGTATAAGTATATTGCTAAGGTGCTGTGCGTGTAATATGCTGGATTACTCGGAAACCAGTATGTAAATATAATGTAAATGAGTTCTTATTTTGTTTTCCCTCATATCACATAACAGTTATGTTTTTGTTTTGAAAATGTAGCCATACAGTTCAATTGTATTAAAGTGGGAATGTAACATTATTTTAATTTCATACACCTTAACATTTTGCAGTATGGACCCAAAATGTGTTCTCAAATGCAACAATATACACGTGCAAGCCTGTATATTGTCTTTAATATATAAATACGTGCTTTGCTTGATTATCTTTTTGTATTAGTTATTTAAATACTGTGCAATGCAAATGTTTGTATTCAGAAGACAGCAGGTGGTAGGTATTACATTTGAATTTAAAACCTTTTCAGTAGTTCAAGACTGTCTGGTCAATAAAAAAATTATTGAAGTATTTGTAAAAATGTTGTTTGTGTCTTATTTTGATTACATTTCTAAGAACATTGTACCCCTTCCTACCTACCCTACATGTGTTTTTTTCCACTGATGAATGACACATGTGGACAACTAGGGGTAAGCACTTGGAAATGGGACAGTCATAGACATACTGTGAAGAAGTGGAAAAGCCTGCAACTTGCTTTCCACCATAATCACTTCAACCAGAGGCTGGAAACATTGGTATAAATAAATAGAATGTTTATTCTGTCTAAGTCACCGCTCTTGATGAGCAGACAAACTGAGCACCTTCTCTCTTTCTCCCCCACTAAACCACTGCGCTTATATGCAGTTCAAACCCGCCCACTAACACACAGGTTGTTTACTAGTTACATTTTACTCATTTTATATAAAACACTTGTAATTTTGTACAAAAATACATTATTAGTAACAATTAAAACAATAACAAAATTACATTTTATTTTAAAAAACATTTAAACCCTCTTCCAGGTAAGCTTTTGTTTATTTTAAAACAGTGACGGTTTTCCGTCACTCACACTGTACTAAAGTCAGCACTCACATATCCAACCCTATAAAATTTTGACTTCAGTGACGGTTAAACGCATGTGACACATATCTGATTATTTCATTTTGGCACGTTCCAACCCTAGTCTGTTTTTCAGGGAACACAAAAAACATACAATATCAAAAATACATATCTGAAAAGACTGTGTTTTAAAATAAGCAGGCTTCCATTTAGATGTACTGTATTGGTTGTGTTGGTAGAGTACTATATTTTCAACAGAAGAAATATTTTAATTCAGAACGATATGATAATGAAAATATCACTTGCCAAAAGAGACGACAGGTGGACTGTAATACAGTACACACTTTTAAATTTGATACGTATTTTAGCAGTATGTAAAATTCCCCATTAACGACCCAACAGCAAAATTTTATCAAAATGTTACCCATGCACAGAACTGCATACAACGTAAAAGTTAATATAATTTAGTAAAAGATTTAAAAAAAAGACTCAGTTTCCATAACTAAAACAGTATCCAAAGTCAGTATTCAAAATTGCAGAATATTGTGCTCGATAAGGCCCTAATATCACAGTTCACTTCCAAATGAAAATGCACAAAAACAACTAATGAGCACAGATTTAAAAAAAGTATCTAAAACTGTTTAATCATTAACTGTTACATTATCGTAGCTTGTCTCCGCTTTGATTTGCCTGCATTTTCGTCAGGTGAAACTGGAGGAACCCATATGAAATTTTTCTATACAATTCTATAGAATACTATAGTACGTTCTACAGAATACTATAGTATGTACTATAGTACACAGAGAATAGTATAGTACATTCTCTATAGTACTAATGTAGTACGTACTATAGTATTTTGTAGTATGTACTATAATACATAGAGAAGTAGTATAAAATTCTATAGTACTAATGTAGTGCTGTGTAGTATGTACTATAGTATTATGTACTATATAAATAGATAATAGGTTCTCTAAAGTACTGTAGAATGTTACTAATATAGTATAGTACTAGTGTGGTTCTGTAATTAGGCTATAGAACTCTGTATACTAGTGTTTCTCAATCCTGGTCCTGGGGACCCCCTGCCCTGCTGGTTTTTGTTCGAACTGAGCTCTAAATTACTTAACTGAACCCTTAATTAAACTAATAATTTGTCTAATCAGAGCTTTTTAATTATTTTAAAGAGTTGGAGATTTCAAGTTACATATAACACTTACAATTCAGTTATTGAAAGCTCAGTTGGAACAAAAACCAGCAGGGCAGAGGGTTCCCAGGACCAGGATTGAGAACCACTGCTCTATACAATAATATAGGACATTCTTTAAGTACTATAGTACTAGCATACACTGTAGAGTAGTATAGTATTTTATACTGGGTTCTATAGTAGCTGTAAAACCCTGTAGTGCTGTATTCTGTGGAAATTATAGTATTCTATAGAATGCTGCAGTATAGTATTTTGTGGTATGTGTTATCTTCATGGTACTAGAGTACTATGTTTCAACATCGCAGTCTACTGTATGACACTTTTATAAGTCTACAAACTTAAGTGAATATAGCGGATTGGTTCAATGAGCTGTGCTGATCAAAGACAGCTGGAGATGTCTGTTTCTTTACACCACACGCACAAGAAATCGTTATTTTAATCTTTTTTTTCAATGTACTGTAAGTTACTATAAAGAAACGTATCATCAAATAATAACTAACATTTTGACTTGCACAGCTTCTATGCTTAATATGCCCTAAAGAAGTTGACTGACACCTGCCATATATTGACAATTTATTTAGAGATACATATTGCGCACTGTGTGGTAATTATTTTATCAGATGATACACTTCAGGATGTCTTACACAATAACATTTGAGCTAGAGCTGTTATATTGTCCATTGAATAATGAAAATTCAATTTATTAAATACCACATTGGTTGTTAACCCTGATTCTGGAGTCTTCTGATTTTTGTTGCAAATGCGCTCACAATTACTTAATTGAACCATTAATTGGACAAATAATTTGCCTAATCAGAGCATTTTAATTATTTTGAGCAATTGGAGATTTCAAGTTACCAATGCAATTTTGTTTTTATGTAACTTGAATTCTCCAACCTTTTATGAACTAATAACAATTAAAAATTAGGCAAATTATTAGTTCAATTAAGAATTGAATTAAGTAACAGTGCTCAGTTGAAAAACAAACAAACCAGAAGACACATGGGTACTCCAGGACTTGGGTTGGAAACTTATGAAATATAGAATCTGTAATCTGTAGCCTAATCTAACTCAAATTTCTGAATTTTTATTACAAACATTCTATGTTTGTGTTTTAGGAGAACACATTTTCCTTTAATGTCTTGAGGTCTACAAACTGCAAGTTCTTCACTGTCAGCAACATTTGTCAATAAACTGGCAAGATTACTTTTTAAGTAATTGTCATAAATTGTCATCTGGTCTCTTAGCGTTTTAAACTTTTTATGGAATACAAGAAGCTCTGAACAGTTACAAGCATCTGCAAATTGATTAGCACTTAAGAACATAAGAACATAAGAACATAAGAAAGTTTACAAACGAGAGGAGGCCATTCAGCCCATCTTGCTCGTTTGGTTGTTAGTAGCTTATTGATCCCAGAATCTCATCAAGCAGCTTCTTGAAGGATCCCAGGGTGTCAGCTTCAACAACATTACTGGGGAGTTGGTTCCAGACCCTCACAATTCTCTGTGTAAAAAAGTGCCTCCAATTTTCTGTTCTGAATGCCCCTTTATCTAATCTCCATTTATGACAACTGGTCCTTTTTTCTTTTTTCAAGTCAAATAAGTCCCATGGGTTGACATTGTCTATACCTTTTAGAATTTTGAATGTTTGAATCAGATCGCCGCGTAGTCTTCTTTGTTCAAGACTGAATAGATTCAATTCTTTTAGCCTGTCTGCATACGACATGCCTTTTAAACCTGGGATAATTCTGGTTGCTCTTCTTTGCACTCTTTCTAGAGCAGCAATATCCTTTTTGTAACGAGGTGACCAGAACTGAACACAATATTGTAGGTGAGGTCTTACTAATGCATTATAGAGTTTTAACATTACTTCCCTTGATTTAAATTCAACACTTCTCACAATATATCCAAGCATCTTGTTAGCCTTTTTTATAG
This sequence comes from Acipenser ruthenus, assembly GCF_902713425.1. Classification (NCBI taxonomy): domain Eukaryota; kingdom Metazoa; phylum Chordata; class Actinopteri; order Acipenseriformes; family Acipenseridae; genus Acipenser; species Acipenser ruthenus. The sequence continues at coordinate 63,564,416 of NC_081191.1, read as the reverse complement.
CTTCCCCACATTGTCTAGATGAAGACATTTCTGAGTCAACATAAACTCCTAGGTCTTTTTCATAGTTCCCTTCTTCAATTTCACTATCTCCCATATGATATTTATAATGCACATTTTTATTGCCCGCATGCAATACTTTACACTTTTCTCTATTAAATTTCATTTGCCATGTGTCTGCCCAATTTTGAATGCTGTCTAGATCATTTTGAATGACCTTTGCTGCTTCAACAGTGTCTGCCACTCCTCCTATTTTTGTGTTGTCTGCAAATTTAACGAGTTTGCTTACTATATCAGAGTCTAAATCATTAATGTAGATTAGGAATAGCAGAGGACCTAATACTGATCCCTGTGGTACACCACTGGTTACCTCACTCCATTTCGAGGTTTCTCCTCTAATCAGTACTTTCTGTTTTCTACCTGTTAACCACTCCCTAATCCATGTGCATGCATTTCCTTGAATCCCTACTGCGTTCAGTTTGAGAATTAATCTTTTATGCGGGACTTTGTCAAAAGCTTTCTGGAAATCTAAATAAACCATGTCGTATGCTTTGCAGTTATCCATTTTCAATGTTGCATCCTCAAAAAAGTCAAGTAGGTTAGTTAGACATGGGACAACTACAAAAGAGGTGACCAAAAGACGTATCAGTGGCAATGACGGAATTATCTCTGTTAAATCCTGTTGCATACCTAGCCGTACAATACAGCTTGTTTACAATTACACATCGTTTGTACACACTTACATTTAACTGATCTAGAGTTCAATAGTTTAGTTGACTACCAACCTTTTCCAGTGCTACTTTTTCTTCAATTAATAAAGGTCTTTTTTCACGTTTGCCAAGAGTAACAACATCTGAACTCACATATATAGATTTCATTATATGTGGTCGACTGCCTGTCAATTTCAGGAACATGTCACGATCTTCAGCAGGAGCATTGTCAAATGTGTGTCGGCCATGTCTCACCAGTTTGTGTGCAGCAAAGAATCCCTTAAATATTTGAAAAGGAACACACTGGGTGCCTGAAAATAGTTTCAGTAATTTTCCATTGGTGTCCTCATAAACAAATGCAGAATTAGCCCACAACATTCCCCACTGTTGCACCCTCTCTGCCCAAATGAGTAAGCAGGTGAACATTGTAAGAGCAGTGTTCTTCACCATAAATTTCTGAAGCTTGTACAACAAATTTTATTAAACATTTTTCAGAAAAGTTAATTTGCTCATTAGTGACAGATGATGACAGCAAGATGGATATAGCATTCACTAATAGCATCCAATGTCTGTAAAACTTTCCACTTAGTACACCTCTAAACACAACTGGAGAATACAACAAGAGAAATGCCCTCCATTATGTTGCTTTCCAGTAGGCCTTTTCAAACAGTGATCTTGGATTACAGCGAACTTCGTTAGGAGGCTTGACTTTTAGTAATTGTAGATCAATGACTCATATCTCAAGAATGCAAAAAAAAAAAAATCTTTATTTGCATTCTTGCTATCAAACCACATATTAGTAAATTGCCTAACCACACCTAAGCCAACAGAGTGCATATAATCAGGGACAAAACCTTTGATAATGTCAAATTCAGAGAGCAACAGAAGGGGACTAGCACCTTTAACTCCCATTTCATATTGACCTCGAGCAGAAGCTTTCACTGCGTAACGAACTGTTTCCTCTTTTGTTCTAAGCGGTGCCATTTCATTTTCAAGTGAATACACACGTGCATAACCATTTCCTTTTGGAACAACTTCTCCTTTTTGTAAACAAAAGCTACAGCCATGAGTACAATTAAACTTTGAAATTTTGAACCATAGCACGCGCAAATGCATCACACACACAGATTAGAGGACACACTTTAGTTGTATGTTGTATACCATACTGATCTTGCCATTCTACACCATCAGTATAACACTGTTGAAGGTCCTCTACAAAGGGTGCAAAATACGTATCAACACGAGACTTCTTGGAACCAAACCACAAAGTATGGAGCATTACATTATTCCCTCTCTCTTCCAATGGAAGCTCATTAATGGTACACAAAATAGGCCATATTGAATAACGAGAGGATTTAAAAATGGGATTAGCATCACAATTAAAGGACAATGTGATATTTTTAGTAACAAAATCAGATAATTCGGGGTTTTGATACTCTTTTCCCGTTTGTATGTCATCTATGAGGTCATCAGAATTAAAATGTGACCTGAGTGCATGATAAATATTTTTTATTTGTACTATAGAATTCTATAGAAAAATTTCATATGGGAAGCGCTGTGTAACTGCACAGGGGTCTCACTATTTGCCGCAAAAAAAACACAAGAAAACCACAAAACAACACAAACACACACACACAAAAAAAACAAACAGTAAAATATAAAGCAAAATACAACAAATATATATTTAAAGCTAAAAATAAAATATAAAGAAATTGCCACTGTTATGCATATTCATGTTTAGTCAAGACTGGGGCGTGGTTTGGTAGCTGGTAGATTTATTGTCTGTATCTATTATCACTGATTTGGCTTTGGTTTGTCTTTTACTCAACATGGTTAATGACTAAACAGAGACTACTTTTTCATATATATATAGTCATGTGCAAATTTATTAGAACACCTCAAGATTTGTCATTTATATCCTTTATACACCTAGCTGCATGAAAACCTTTGGGTGTGCGAATTTCAATTTTAGATGGCAGTGAAATATCCATTGGAGAAACTTCAGGGATGACTACCCAATCAAAACCCATTTCACTAAAGCCCCGAGCCAATAGAGATACTTTTTTATGAAGTGCAGCTTTCAGTAGCTGTGGTTTCAATTACAGTACACCTTGGCTTCAAAGCCCACAAATTACTGGAAAGCATACTAAATCTCTCTACACAACCAAGAATGCTTACCAACCTGAAAGATTTTTGTTTTCTTTTTACAGACGATGTTGATGGGATGACAGAAGGAGAAGAAGATCTCTTGGATGACTAACTTCTTCACACTGAATTCAGTAGATGAGCCTGCTCACCCGTCAAACAGTTAACAGTTTTTTAGGTAGGAGATTACTAAATTACACTTATAAGGACATTTCTAAAGGTAAATTACTTTTTCAGTGAATTTTAAAACTTTATTTTACATTACTAGGTAAATCATAGGGTAGACCATCAATAATCTCCAGAAAAGTATATTACTGTATACTTTAGGTGGATATTTACATTGGTACAAGCCCTAAGTCAAGTCATATCAGGCAGACCTGAAAAGGGTAGAATTTTCACACTACACAATGGATTAAAACAATATTTATTTTATTTCTTGCATTAGCAACAAAGTTGCTCTTACAGTATGTTTAATTTCATTAAAATGCAATTAGATCTTCAAAGTTTAACACTGAGTCATGCCTTTACAGTTATTTCTCATGCTTACTGTTGTGTCTCTGAGTGGAGGTGCACAGACTTAAGAAAACTTCTAAGCATAAGGCTGTTAGGAAGCTGATTGCTTTAGAATAATAACACCAGAAAAACAAAAAAAACACTTTTATTAGCAAAATAATACAGCATAACATCACTCGCTCCGCTCCCAATCCACTCTGCCCGCTTCTAGCGCGGTGTCACCTTATCTAGTGTCCCGGCCAGCCAATCAACTTTCAGAACGGCGCCGTTTATTCCTAATATGGAACTAATATCATTTATTAGTAATTTTCAACTCTTAAAGCACTACATATCCCACACATACCATATATAATATAATCAGTATACCAGTCTTTATTGTGTTCAGTAACCTTTAAAGCAGGTTACTAAGCATCTTCCATTTTATAACACATTGAATTAGAAGTACCAGCTTGACTCTATAGTGGTTTCACTTTGATTTAGTGCTTTCTCTCTCAGTCTTTGCTCCAGACATTCTACAGTTGGCGGGTAGCTTTTAAATTCAAACTTGTTGGCAAACATGCTACTTCTTTCAATCAGCCACTTCAAGTCCCCGGAACCATAGATGCAGATGTCTCTCACGTAGTGCCCTGTGAAATATGAATATGTAATTTATTAATGTATAAATGGCAGGACTGTAGCAGTCTTTGGTGTCAACAAATTGACAAATAATTTATTAACTACTGCTAACAGCTAGACAGGTAGCTCTTGTTCTGAATTTCAATGAACACTAGCATTGCTGGTATCTTGAGAGGGAAAGGAAAATATAAGAAACGTATTAAGTCCAACGTTCTACCTACAAAATAGGGTGACTGAAGTTTTGCTGTATGCCTCAAACTACGTCTTGCCGGAGTGAGCATCAACCTCAGTTTCTTCATACAATCATTATGATTTTGCTTTCTTATATTGCAGTATTCTCACATTGGATCACTGCATGTGTATGTTTTAGTTCACTTGATGGAGTAGGGCCTACTTGAAACAGGTCTAGTTCAGCCTTTGTACATTCCTCGGAACCGCAGTGAACAAAATACTACATGACTAAAATATATCCTTTATAACACAACCTCTCCCAGCCCACTGCTTTCTCTTCTGGTTTCGACCTTTATGTGAGGAGGAGCGTTTGGGCTTTTTTAAGATAATAAGCGGGAGGACCAAAGAGAGGGGATGATTTATTTCATCTTTCTTTTTTCTCTTATTTGATAACTACCAGCCGAGATCCTTCTTAAAACATCTTTAGCAATGCCTTTGGTAGCTGTTTTAATGTGTGATTGGACTAAGGCTAGCCCTCTTCTCAAAAAGGTAAGGCTTTTTGAAACAAAGCCCTAAATATACCCCCTATCCTGCTCCTGTACTTAACTGGGAGTCCTTGAAATCCTAGGAGTCCACAGCACGTCCGCGCCTTATAGTAATCTCAAAAAATCGCCAGATCCCCGTACTGTTTTCTTACCACCATTACTAACGCATAATAGGTTTACATCTTCTATGGAATTATAATTACCGGCCGTTATTCCTAAACCCCATTCGTAAATAGTCTCTATGTTCCTCAGCATAAATGTGTGTTTACCCCTAGGAGCATTATTCTATGTAGCTAGGGCCAAAACTTTTTCATCACCCTATAGAATTAACTAATTTTGCTTCATAAAATCAAATTAAACCTGCTGAATAATGTTACGTAACCATATTGAATTACATACCGCTTTGTAGTTTTTCATACACTTAATACAAAACCTAACATTAAATACTGTACTACTATTATGACTTCCGGTAGACTTGCAATATCATTTTGTGGTTTCTTTGATTACATGATGTTAAATAAAATAAACTATTTATCCATTTACTTTCTTTTATTCTTCTATCTCACATTGTCTAATTTTAGCTGTTCTAAGACTACAAACATTACATCATTTATGTCATGTCCTTGGCTGGTGAAGTGCTGTACTATTGGTTCATTCATTTTTTTATTTCTAATTAAAGAAAGGTGGTTCTGAATTCTTTTATATAAAGTTGTTCCAGTCTCTCCAACATGTTTTATTTCATCACATTTTTCACAGGCTATTCCATAAACAACATTGCTATTTTTACAGTAGGTATTCGTTTTTAGTGGATATGTGTTGTTCTTATGTTTAATTATATAATTACTTTTGTCCATGTATTTACGCACTTTACATGTACTAGTGCAAGTATTTGTAGAACCTGTTCTGTCAATTATTCTTTTATGTTTATTGTGAACTAATATATCACCTAAATTAGCCTCTCCTTTGAATGCTACAACTGGGGCCTTAAGAAATACTTTTTTCAATTTTTCTGAATTATGTAGAATCTGCAAGTGTTTCCAAACTCTTTTAGAAATATTTGGCAAAAGTTTAGAGTAAGTCATTATTAATGGGGCTCTTTTGACCTTTTTTATCTCTATTTTTATAATCTAGTATATCATCTTTTTAGTTTATCCACTTTTCTTAACTATGTTTCTTTATTACTTTCTTTGTATCCTCTTTTTTTAAGTGAAGGCGAATGCCCAGCCTACATTTTTTGTATTTTGTTTTAAACCTTTTGTTTTGGCCCTTGAGCCAATTGTTTTGTTTCTGTTTATTGTGTTTGTGACTTGTTTTCTTAAACCTTTTTATTTAGGTATGTGAGCTCTGGTTCTGTTTGAACAACCTTTTATTTTTATATTGTGTTTACTAAATATGCGCAGCAGCAGTTAAACTGCAGTTTTACTGTCTCCGAGTCTCTGTCCACCCAGCCATCCTGTCACACATGTTATTTTTTATTTTATGCATGTTATGTAATAATTTGTTGTTTCATTATAAAGCTGAATCTCTACTTTAATTTATATCTTTCAATAGAACAATTAGAAATGATAGAAATCACTGTCTTTGTGTTTTTTCTCATATTTTTAACTGCACTTTTGTCTGTGACTATATATAAAATATATGTGGTAAAAATAGTTTTGTCATTGGTTATTTGTGCTTATGTCACGTATTAGATAAATACCTTACATAATAGTCTGGAATCAGCTCTCCTATACTTTTATTTAAAAACTGATGGTGGCAAAGCTAACAATACATTTTGTAGCCAGGAAATCCAGATTATGTCACACAATGCAAACATGACTTCCACCATATTACATTTAAAATACATAGTAGGCAGAGCCAAATTAGCAGTTTTGAAAGAAACACATGCTATAGCAAACGTGTATTTTCATTTTAAAACACGATATCGGGTACTACGCCAGGTTAAATAAATCTCTGTTTATTTGCCATGCTTTTAGTCTTGCAGTTACTGGGTCATTTCACCTGGAGGATGAAACTGTCCCCAACCCTAAACTGGCTTTTTACTGTGAATGACCGATCAGCTGCTTCCCCCATTGGCTGACATGCTTTCAGTCACTAACATGCTTTGACCCAGAACACATGGAAATGGGTGAAATTATGCATATGGACCATTATGTTTTAAAATAAAAATACATGTTTGCTTTAACATGTGTTTCTTTCAAACCTGGGCATTTGAGACCTTCGTAGCTAACGTAAGTGCAAAATCGGGACGATTTATGGAATTATGTTATTAGCTGCAATTAAGCATGTAAGCAGTTGAACTAATTAAACTGTTGTGTTTGTATTTCTTACCATGGCACCCTCCGTGATTCTGATCTCTCCATTTAATGGCTTTTAAATCACCTTCCCACTTTGCTGTTGGCATAGAATTTGGTGCTTCTGAAATAAAGGCAATGGACATATTAAAGAAAACAGATTGTAAGCATATACGTTATACAGCACAGTCTACCCCACTAAGTGTATATTATTTCAGTGTATATCCCACCTAAGTGTATTAAATTCAAAATCCAAAACCATTACCAATGCTGCACCATTAAATTTACCCAGTTTAAGTGTAACATTGTAAGTGCATATTCTTTTTAATGTATAGCGGTAATACTTTGTATAGTTAACTGAGCACATGCATTGTGAACTGATGTAAACAGGCATGGGCATAATGTCAGAACTTGAATGCTTATGTAACAAGGGTAGCTTAAGTTAAATATATGGATGCTGACAGGTGGGGAAGCAGTACAGGACCTTCGTTGTAGGCAGCATAATTTAATGCTGTATTGATAGTTACCAGCCTATCATTCTAATTCCAGGTCTGGTTTTCTTTACGACCCCGTAGCTAGCCGGAGGGTGCGAGATCTCACTTAGGGGATCTCGCAAGAATGTTAATGTAGAAGCTATGTGCAGTGTTTTCCTGTACTGTGCATTTATGAGAAGCCCTGTTAAACGTCCCTCCCGATGTGTTTTAATTGCAGGTGAGAACGTAATTTAGTATAGCGAAGGCATACTGAGGTGTTTTGGGGATGGGGATATTGTTATAATGTGTCATACCGCATTTGTGGCTGCGATTTGAAATATGTGTTCGGGATAATGACGGACGCACGGGGACTCGCAGACCAAATTGTAAACAAAGAAAACGTAATTTGTGACATGTTCCTTGAGTAAGAGGGTATAACGATGATTTATTAGTTAATACTGCTTGAAATTCTGTAACAATAGTCTAGTAGAGAGTTTGTATTTCACTTTATGCTTTTGTTTCTGCGTGTTAAAAGTGAAAGTAAAGTGCATGGACAACGAGATCTCACTTAGGGGATCTCGCGAGAATGTTAATGTAGAAGCTACGTGCAGTGTTTTCCTGTACTGTGCATTTATGAGAAGCCCTGTTAAACGTCCCTCCCGATGTGTTTTAATTGCAGGAGGACAAAATAAAGAGCCATTGAACTGACCAGCAAGCTTGGGAGTATCGTGTTAAACCAAGCTACACACTTTCACACAACGCAGAGCATCTGAATGGGTGGAGCCAGGCCCAGGAGTACTGCATGATAGACAGTCTGTAAAGTAGCCACCACCCTGACTTGACAGTAGTTTATATTTAAAGGGGAATTTTAAAGTAGAATAGCCCCAGTTTGCTATACCTTGTTTAGCCAGTAGGTTAATATATATATAACTCAGCCAGCTATATAATCGACCCTAAGTAAGGCTTACATATTAGTGAACCCTGTTTACTGATATAGTCACGTTAATGAGTAGTGGTTACATTTTTTTTTCTGGTGCCGTGACCCGGATAGCTGGCACTATAGTTATTAGGGGTTAGTAATAGTTTATTAAATAAATAAATAAATAAATAAATAAATAATTTTATTTATGGAGCCGTCCCAGTCCACCTCCACCCAGCCAAAGATGTTCACCCCAGCGAGACAGGAACTACTGGCAGCACCATATGCAGATTACTCAGTAACCATGGAGACGCCGCAGGGACAAGGACCTTTACCTTATTCAGATCACATGACCCCTCCTGCCCATGGAGGAGCAGTCATGCCCTACACGAGCCAAGGGCCAAGCCATCTGGGGAGCCCCGCCACCACTATACACCAAGTAAAGGGCGTCCCGATCTTTAGTGGGGGGGCGGACTGCCGACTGGATATCGAAGATTGGATTAAAGATGTCCAGTATTTGTTAGAAGCCTCCTCTGTTCCCTCCACACTGCAGTTCTCCACCATTGTGAGGCACTTGGGGGGTGGTGCAAGAAAGTTGGTCCTGAACCTGCCCCTAAATGAGCAGTATATGGCCAGGGTCTTCGAAGAGTTGAGGGCGGAATATAGTGATTGCCATTTGTCTTTCGACCCAATGGCAGATTTCTACGAGAGGCGGCAGAGACCCCAGGAGACAGCCACTGAGTATGCGATCGAATTAGAAGCTCTGCTGCGCACCATTGAAGAAAGGATCTATCACAACCGCCCCTTTCCTGACCGGGACTATAAGCTTACCCAGCAGTTTATGAGGGGCGTGAAAGATAGGGAAGCCAGAGAAAGGATAGCCCCGATGCGGCCCCGGTATATGAAGTTCAGGGAGCTTCAGGCAGAACTGCGACAGTTGACGCGGGAAAGGATGTCTTCGGGGGGCAGCAACAAACCTCGTAACGCTCAGAGCTTACCCCAGATGGCTAAGGAGGCTGGCCCTGCCCGGGGGCAGTCCACTACTACCGCCCCAGAGGCTGGGCTGTCGCAGGAGCAGGCTATACTGAATCTCTCAGCTCTTGTTCAAGAGATGGCGGCCAACCAGCGGAAACTTGAAGACAAGATAGGAGGATGGGAGAAGAATTGCACCACCAACATGGCTTATCCGACTAGAGGAGGGAGGGGCTACCCCCGCACACCACCTTACCCCGGGGCTGGAAGGCCTAACGAGCCAGTGGTGTGTTTTAACTGTGGACAGGAGGGCCATATCAAGAGGGGCTGCCGTAACCCAACAGTGCCTGCCCATCCAAAGGGGGCCAGCACTGTAGACCCCCCGCCTTTAAACTAGTTCCTCCCCCTACTGCGGAGCGGGTAGAGGGGACGACAAACTTAGGGAGCTCCAGCACCTGGACAACAGAGGCTACACGGCAGCTGTCAGCTAAAGGGAGCCCGTGGAAGGAAAAGAGAAACCCTGTGCACACCCTTGTTGGCCCAACAAACGAAGACCACATCCGGGTGTGTGGCGTAACTTGCACTGCCCTGATTGACTCTGGGTCGCAGATAACATCTGTGACTGAAGACTTCTGGCAAAGGCATCCCGAGTTGAGGTCACGGAAGCCTGAAGAGGTCAACGTAGATATCGAGGGGGCAGGCGGCCAGAAGGTACCTCACAAAGGAGTCCTTAAAGTGGACATATCCTTTTTGGGCCAAGTTTACCAGGGAGTTCCAGCATTTTTCGTACCAGCCACCCCATATAGGAAGGATGTCCCTGTCCTCCTGGGCACAAACGTGATCAGAGCTAGTAAAGAAGACCTAATGAAGCGCTGGGGTAGGGGATTCTCCCGCAAGGTGAAAGAGAAGTCTGCGGCCTGGCATGCAGCATATCAAAGGGTGACTGCACGAAGAGCATCTTGCCACCAGCACCGGGTGGGTTGTGCCCGTTACGTGGGGAGTAAAGCATTAACGATAGGACCTGGACAGCAGATGGATGTACCAGTTCACGCCCCTTGGTCGACAGGGTGGAGCCCATACACTGTGTTCCTCGAAGGCACACAGGACTGCCTCCTCCCCGATGGCCTGGGGGTGGGAAGGTCAGTGGCAGATGTAAAAAATGGGAAAACCGTAGTCTGTGTGTACAACCTGGGACGATTGCCTGTAGAGGTGAAAAGAGGCTGCCAGCTTGCAGAAATGTCATTGGTGGAGCGAATAATGCCCATGGAACACTCTCAACTAGTTGTGCCCAAAGGAAATGCAACCCCGACGGAAGCCACGATGGAAGACCAAACCCTGCCTGAGGTGAGCTTGGATGAGGCGGCCCATCAGAACGAGACCCAAGTACAGAAATTGCAGAAATGTCATTGGTGGAGCGAATAATGCCCATGGAACACCGGAGAGCATGCAGGATGAGGTAATCAGGAAGCTTCACAATGGGATGGGGCACCCCGGAGTCGAGAGAACAACTGACCTAGTTCGAGCACGGGGGTACTGGCCCCAAATGTACACCGCCATCAAGCAGTGGTGCGAGGGCTGTGAACGCTGCTGCTTGCGCAAGGTGCCTGCACCAACTGCCCGGGCTCCGCTGACCTCCATCCACACCAGCAGGCCACTGGAACTTGTATGCATCGATTTCCTGACCCTGGAGCGATCCCGAGGAGGATACGAGCATATCCTGGTAGTGACTGACCATTTTACCAGGTACGCTCAAGCCTATCCAACGAAAGACCAGAGAGCCTCCACGGTTGCCCAAGTCTTATGGAAGAGGTATATCTGCCACTACGGGATCCCAGAGAGGATACATGCAGACCAGGGCAGAAACTTCGAGAGTGATCTCATCCGGCAGCTGTGCAAAGTCTTGGGTATCGTGCGCAGTAGAACAACCCCTTACCACCCCCAGGGAAACGGGACCACCGAACGGTTCAACCGCACCCTCCTGAACATGTTGGGCACTTTAAAACCGGAGCAGAAGGTGGACTGGAAGGACCACATTGAGGCATTGACTCATGCCTATAATTGCACCAGGCACGAGTCCACTCAGTACACTCCGTTCCTGCTCATGTTTGGGAGACACCCCAGACTGCCTATCGACCTTATACTTGATACCAGGTCATCCGAGGAAGAATTGGGTTACGAAGACTACGTTGTGCAGTTCCAGAATGCACTACAAGAAGCATACCACCTAGCATCTCTTCACTCCCGTAAAGCTAAAGCTGACCAGAAGAGAAAATACGATGAGAAGGCAACAGAGGTCTATTTTCGGCCAGGGGACCGAGTCCTGGTAGCTAATAAGAGCCAGCGGGGTAAGCAGAAGCTTGGGGACAAGTGGGAAAGGAGACCTCATATAGTAGTGAGGAAGCAGGGAGACCTACCAGTGTATACGCTGAGGCCAGAAGATGGTGGCGAAGAACGCACATTACACCAGAATCTCCTAAAACCTTGCACAATCGTCCCAGAGTTATCTGAAGGAGCCACCACTAGCAGCCAGCCACTCCATCAACAGTCACCCAACGGCGATTCAGAGAGTGAGAGGTCGGACTGGGATGGGGAGGATACCCAGGGGGGGGATGTTGAAAACCATACGGAGGCCTCAGGCGGGGCAAGAGGTAGTGAAGGTAGCCCTGTAGATAGGGAGAGCTTCAATAGCCATACCACTAGTGATCAGTCCCCTGATAGAGTAGGCCCCTCAGAAAATATATTTAGGGATAATGATAGGGACTGGACTGAGACACACGGACATGATTGGGAGGTTTCAGCAGAGGACGATGAACCAGACAACCACACCGAACAAACTCCACCCCTCCCAAGACGGTCACAGCGGGTGCGTCGGGCACCAAATAGACTGTCCTTGGAAAGCCATGTTATAGACCCTAATTCTCTGGAGTACCACAGCAAGATTGCCCGAGGGAGAGAGATTTGGGAACTGAATTAGTTTAAGCTGGAGAAAATTATTGAAGCCACATGCTATGTAAAATATATTGTGTAAATGACTAAGCCGTCATTCTGTAAACCGGGGGAGGGTGTAACAAGGGTAGCTTAAGTTAAATATATGGATGCTGACAGGTGGGGAAGCAGTACAGGACCTTCGTTGTAGGCAGCATAATTTAATGCTGTATTGATAGTTACCAGCCTATCATTCTAATTCCAGGTCTGGTTTTCTTTACGACCCCGTAGCTAGCCGGAGGGTGCGAGATCTCACTTAGGGGATCTCGCAAGAATGTTAATGTAGAAGCTATGTGCAGTGTTTTCCTGTACTGTGCATTTATGAGAAGCCCTGTTAAACGTCCCTCCCGATGTGTTTTAATTGCAGGTGAGAACGTAATTTAGTATAGCGAAGGCATACTGAGGTGTTTTGGGGATGGGGATATTGTTATAATGTGTCATACCGCATTTGTGGCTGCGATTTGAAATATGTGTTCGGGATAATGACGGACGCACGGGGACTCGCAGACCAAATTGTAAACAAAGAAAACGTAATTTGTGACATGTTCCTTGAGTAAGAGGGTATAACGATGATTTATTAGTTAATACTGCTTGAAATTCTGTAACAATAGTCTAGTAGAGAGTTTGTATTTCACTTTATGCTTTTGTTTCTGCGTGTTAAAAGTGAAAGTAAAGTGCATGGACAACGAGATCTCACTTAGGGGATCTCGCGAGAATGTTAATGTAGAAGCTACGTGCAGTGTTTTCCTGTACTGTGCATTTATGAGAAGCCCTGTTAAACGTCCCTCCCGATGTGTTTTAATTGCAGGAGGACAAAATAAAGAGCCATTGAACTGACCAGCAAGCTTGGGAGTATCGTGTTAAACCAAGCTACACACTTTCACACAACGCAGAGCATCTGAATGGGTGGAGCCAGGCCCAGGAGTACTGCATGATAGACAGTCTGTAAAGTAGCCACCACCCTGACTTGACAGTAGTTTATATTTAAAGGGGAATTTTAAAGTAGAATAGCCCCAGTTTGCTATACCTTGTTTAGCCAGTAGGTTAATATATATATAACTCAGCCAGCTATATAATCGACCCTAAGTAAGGCTTACATATTAGTGAACCCTGTTTACTGATATAGTCACGTTAATGAGTAGGGGTTACACTTACAATACATTCTCACACTAAAATGGCTGCAAAAAAGGAAAGAAAGGCTTTTCATTAAGAGACTGTAAAGGACAATGATGTGCTAAAATGAGCACCACATTTGCTAAAGGTACATTGATAACGATTTCTGTTCAATTTTCAGGTAGGCTAAAATTCAATGTAGATGTGTGGAGTCAATGAATACATATGGTAAATAGTCTGCAATGTGCATACAACATTTCAGTGACAATTATTTCCATTTAATGCTTGAAAGTAGCCAGGAGTATTTTGTAAATGTGCATCACTGTGCATTTCTTACCAGTTACTGTACATTTAAATAAAATATGTTATAAACCGATGGTTCTGTGTTTTTTATTAAGTAAAATAATTAATTGTTCACCTGAATTAAATGAGGTCTCGAGTGTATAAATATTAATAAACAATAGATTACATTTAAGGCTCTATTACAAACCAGACCAAAGTACTTCAAACGGGCCTGTATAAGATCCCATTTGTTTTTCTTTTAAACTGCACTATACTTTTGCTTTCTACTCAGGCATTGACAGTCAATGAGAAACACAAATATTTATTCTTTTTTCATCTTGCTTTGAGTGCTCACACCTCACCCAATAGTCAATCTGGTCGTGCAGTTGCTTTGATCAGGAAGCAGGAAGTCCATTAAAATTAAATAGGTCCTCGATGATTCATCTCTTTTAAAGAAACGGACGTATCAAGAAGTTAAACAAAACATGGTTTATAATTAACAGCATTTTTTTATTCAGTTACTTTATAGTCGTTATACTGTTACAGTGTGGTGACACATGTTGAAAAATGTTTAAACAATCTATGTAGATTGTAGGAGTGCATAAGGAAACTGACATATTTACAGCCAGATATCAACAATCCCATCTATTGCCATAGTTCCAAGACATACAACAAATGAAGTTATTGACACATTCCTGTAGAAACACATTCAAAATTCTGTAATACTTTATGTAGTGTTATTCACACAGATAAACGGAAGGGTCTTACATTTGTAGCATTTGTAGACACGGAGGCTTATGACTGCCTTATGACCCTACAAGCTTGATATTATTTATAATTAAGACATTTTTATATATATGTTAATATTATCTTGTGTGTTATTATAAGATATGTCATATTCTGCAGTTTGGGCTCTATTTGCTAAAACTGTGAGAAATGAGTTATAATAGACACCTTAAACACAATGCAGGGATGGGAACGTTAGGTTACCTACCGTAACCCTGGTTCCCTGAAAGAGAAGACGACCACCAACATTAAGTATGGGATATTCCCTGCCCTTGAGGTAGGTAATACTGAGCTCTCTATATCAGAGCTGCCGAAGGCCCCTTCCTGTGATGACGCACTCAGTCCTGCCTACCGAGGGTACAAAACCGTCACTCACCGGAAGATCTCCCTCTTTTTCCGCCAAACCCGTGAGGGCGACCGGAGCGACAAAATGGTCGGTGGTCGTCTTCTCTTTCAGGGAACCAGGGTTACGGTAGGTAACCTAACGTTCCCTTTCAAGTCGAAGACGACCACCAACATAAAGTATGGGATAATGTATACCAGAGCCGTCGCGAGGGAGAAGGAATGGCAGCATATGAGGGACGCACAAGCGCTGTCTAACCTAGAGGTTAGCGGTGTGAACTTACACCCTCAAGGACCCTTGTGCCCACAGATGGCACAGCAGGATCTACCACATTAATGCGGTAGAATCTGGTGAAAGTATGCGACGTAGCCCAGCTAGCCACAGTACAAATCTCAGACATCGAAGCGCCCTTAAAAGGGCCCACGATGTAGCCAACCCTCTAGTCGAATGCGCAGCTACTCTACCAGGTGGGGGTAACCCAGCACCATCATATTTAGTCGACACCGTGTCTGCAATCCAGTGTGACAGACGCTGCTTAGAGGGGCTGTCCTAGGGTCAGTGTTCCGTGACAGACAAAGAGCTGGTCAGATTGACGCAGCTCTCTTGTCCTAGCACGTAACATCTCAATGCCCGTACTGGGCAGAGAAAATTAAATCTCTCATCCTCCGTTGAAGCAATGGAGGTGTATGAAAAGACTCCAGTTCCACAGACTGGTTAATGTGGAAAGCTGTAATCACCTTGGGGAGGAAAGCGGGGTTGGTGCACAGTGACACTCCGCTTCCATCCTCCCACACACGCATGCAGGAGCTGTGAACAGACAGCCCCCGCAGCTCAATGATCCGCTTTACAGAGGTGATAACTAAGAGGAAGGCTGTCTTCATAGACAGATACTTCAGCTCAATGGAGTTTAGAGCCTCGTGAGAGCCAATAGCACAATATTAAGGCTCCATTTGGGGAGAACAGTCCTCCTAGGAGGGCGTAATCACCGCGCGGCTTTAAGGAAATGGGTAGCCAAAAATGCGCACCCGGAGACATAGAGTCTACGGGGGCATGGCAAGCAGAGATAGCCGCTGAATACACCTGCAAGGTGGAAGGTGACCGTCCAGCACCAAGCAGTTCCTGCAGGAACTGCAATATGACTGGCCTAGGGCAAGTGATGGGGTCATGGTTTCTAGCCAGACACCAAGCTTGAAAATACTTCCACTTATAGGTATACAAAAAACCTAGTGGAGTCCGCCCTAGCGCTCTGCATGGTACCCACAACTGCGTCCGATAGCCCTAGGGCTAGCCAGCAGTCCCTTACAGTGGCCAGACCCATAGCTGGAACCTGCGTGGCTCCGGGTGCCAAAGAGAGCCTTCCGCCTGACTGAGGAGATCCAACGAAGTGGAATCTCCCAGGGCTGGCTATGTAACAGCTGGCACAGGGTCGAAAACCACATTCTCTTTGCCACCTGGAGAACTGACGCTTTCTCTAACCCCACTTTTCGTAGAAAAGCAGAGAGCAGCGGTATAGGCGGGAAAGCGTACAAAAAACGCTTTGGACCACTCGTGGGCTGCTCTCAGTTCCCACGCATTATATCCAGCAATCCGACCAGGGTCCGTGAACTCCTCCACCTGCCCAGACCGGCCCCCCAACAGAGTTGGGTGCGTCTATCATCACCAATTGACAGTTGTGTATCACTCCTATGCTTGCACCTTCGCTCAGAAGAGAGGCTTGCTTCCACCAGCGTAGGGCTTCCCAGCCTAGGCGAGACACGGTCAGCTGACGGTGTCTGTAGCGCTTGGGGTGCAGCCTAAGGCACTGAGCCACACTTGGATCGGGCGCTTGTGGAGTAACCCCAGTTGGGTGGGTGATGAAGCCAAGGCCATCAGACCCAAAAGTTTTTAACACAACACCAATTATACTGTGAACCCTTGTTGAACAGGGCCAGACAGTTGCAAATGGCAGCCACTCTGTCGTCCGACAGGTGGGCTTGCACTGTGTGGGCCACCGCTCCTTCCTGCGACTGGGCAGATCAACCAGTCAGCTAATTCATCACCCTGATCACTTGCAGCCGCAAGGGAGCTAGGATGGCATCCATGCACTTTGAAACGTGCAGGGGCTAAGGAGAGGTTGAACCACAGCACAGAAAACTCAGGATGCTCCCCTGTAAGGCGAAGCGGAGATACTTCCTGTGCGCTGGACGAATAGCAACATGGAATCTCAGTCCAGTGTGATAAACCATTCGCCCGGCCAGACAGCCTGCCGAGTACGGCAGATGCCAGCGCGTAACATCCGGGGTAACCACCGGGACAGGCGGGGTCAGCTCCAGGACCGGCGCTATTGGCTGAGCTAGGGCCACAGCAAGGGCTTGAGCCTGCTGCCTGGCCAGGCCCAGCACCGCGTACAGCTCAGCCATGTACTGAAGCACTCAGGCACCAAGGGTGCAGGCGCACCGAGGACACTGAGTGAGGTAGAATTCAGTACTGGTACACCGAAGCATCGGGGCACCAAGTGCAGGTGTTATTCACATGCTGTGGTGCTAAGCACTGAGGCATGGAGCATCTAAACACCGAGGGCGCCGACTGGGGGAGCCCAGCCTTAACCACGTGAAGTCAACACAACCTGGGGTAGCGCAAAGCATACACCAGGGTGGATACCCAGACTCGAGTGGCTGCGGTAGGCAACCAGGAGAGCAGTACAGGGGAGCACATGGTGCTGCACCATGGTGCAGAGCGGCGATAACCTGGTTCTGGACCGCGTGCAGTCACACAACGTGGATAATAATAATAACGTGGCAGCGCATAGCGTATGCCAGGGTGGAGCACAGGCTCAAGGAGCTGCAACTTGTTATTTCTTAACTGCAAATGCAGTAACCCAGCCATTCAGCTATGGGAGAAACACATTCACCATGCCAGGCGGGTGACCAAGCGCGCCGAGTAGGCGGGCTGAAACAAGCCGGTGGATTCAACTCAACCGTGGGACACAGCAGAGCTGGGTCCCCGTGGAAGAATCAGCTTATTATTTATTGCTAACTGCCAGGCAGTAAGAAACAAATGCACACACACACCACAGAAGCTGTGTGGATAAAAATATCAGTCACCACGGCAACGCGGTTAACTGATTTTGTTTTGTTTTTCCAGCCCACCGAGTATGCGGGCTGAAGCAAGCCTGCGTATGTAACTCAACAGCGGGGCGCAGCAGAGCTGCCGGTTAATATCATACTACATTTTATTTATTTATTTTTCTAAACTGCAAGGCAGTAAGAAAAAACACATCACACACACACACAACAGCAAGGTTGTGAGGGTAAAATAGCGGTCACCACGGCAGCGCGTGTGACTGATTTTAAACAGCGCACCGAGTAGGCGGGATGAGACAAGCCAGCAGAAGGAAATAACGCTTTTTTTTTTTTTTTTTTTAAACTGCAAGGCAGTCAAGAAACGAAAATACACCCTCCACGCAAGCTGTGCGGGTAAAAATAGTTACCACGGCAAAGCGGGTAACTGATTTTGTTTTGTTTTTACCAGCACACCGAGTAGGCGGGCTGAAACAAGCCGGCATAAGCATCTCGACAGCGGGGCTCAGCATAGCTGGATCCCGATGGAGGAATCGCGCTTGTATCGTTTTTTATTATTTTTAAAAACGCATGGCAGTGAAATAAAAACACACATACACGCCCACAACAGCAAGCTGTGAGGGTAATAAGCAGACACCATGGCAACACAGGTGAACTGAATATTTTAAGCGCACCGAGAGGGTGGGCTGAGGCAGTCCAGCAGAGTCAATTCCACAGCGGGGCACGGCAGAGCCGGGGCCCAGTGGAGGAACACGTGTCTCTTTTTTCTTTTAAACTGCAACATTATTATTATTATATTCCTTAGCAGACGCCCTTATCCTGGGCGACTTAATAGCAAAGGAAAGCAGAAAACAGTGATCGCTGTAAGGCTTGCAGCAGACTGCAATCACAAAGCGATGTAGGCTGTTAAGCAGAAAAAAGAGTAAACACAGCGTAGTAACTGGACAGGGGTGTCTAGCCTGGACTACGTGCAATCACACGACCGGGGCAGCGCGTAGCTTACCGCGGAGTGAAGCGCCTTCTACAGGCAGAAGGCAACGAGGCACCTCGTGCATCGAGCACCCGAGGCGCTATGCGCCCTGATGTACTAAGCACCTGCCTACCGAGCACCATACGTCCTGATGCGTATGATGCGTCGCAGGCCATACAGGGAAGGACCCCGATATGGTGCTGACTCTGTGCATTAGCACTGAGGCACTGCTCGCACTACATTGAACACTGGTAAGTGTTAACGTAGCGTGTCCACTCACTAGCGTTACAGCAAGGTATGCTGAGCCCCGTGCGCACCGAGTATCCTGTTTCCACAGATACTGTGCAGCACCATGAGCTAAGTGCCAGGTTGAGCAGTGCTTACTAACCCGTGGGTCCCAAGCGCACTGTGTACTGCATTCCAGATGCTAGGCAGAGTCCTGAGACAGGACGTCTGGCTTGTGCATAGCACTAAGCACTGCTTTCACTGCGTTTGACCCACAGGTACTAACACAGTGTAAATTTCGCTAGCGCTACAGCTAAGGCCATTAACATCACCTACCCTGCGCCGGGTACCGTGGGCACAAGTGCACCGTGTACTACGCAGCGTATGGACACTAGTGTACAACCAACTACGCCTGCACCGTGTAATATGTACACTGCGTGCAGCGCTTGAGCTGAGCTCCATGTGCTCTGGTATTACCGTGCAGCACCACGAGCTATGCGCTAGTAGAGCAGTACTTACGCAATGAGCGCAACGTGCACAGAGGGTATGGTTATCCTCTTGTGGGATACTGGCGTTACAAGCCGTACAGGCATGGAACCCCGGCATGGGTCTGTTCATATTCAGCATCTTTTTTTTTTTTTTTTTTTTTTTAAACGATGCACAACAGACTAGGCCTGCACTATACCGTGCAGCACCACGAGGTATGCGCTAGCAGCTCAATGCCTACGCAATGTGAGCAACGTGCACAGCACTGCTCATCCTCGAATGTTCCAGACACCTTGCGCAGCGGGAGCGGAACTGCATACACTGCGCTCTGTACGTAACTTTTTGGAAAGGAGCAATGAACACTTGCGCGTTGTATGCGCTGAGAATACTATTCTACGTACACTGCGTACTGTGACCAAGTACCGTGTGCGTAAAGCTCCTACGCTGGCGTCGGATAATATGCAGCCTGTGCCAAGAGAATCAGGCTATGCGTGCGCCGCGGTACCGCAGCACCGGAGAGGACGCTACGCAAAGTGCGTACCCAGACCGTGTGGTCAACACACACACCTGGTCAGCGCAAAGCGTGTACCAGGGGGGGACAGAGGCCGAAGCCGCGGTGGATGAAGTTTTTGTCAAGCAAAAATTACAGTTTATAAGAAGGAAGTAAAGGAGAGAGAGCACACCGAACGCACATGAACCGACACACCGCAGCGGTCAGGTTCGGCCGGCGACTCAGCTCGGACGGGGATATCTAGCCCCGAGGAAGGGAGCGCGGCTGGGTCACTCGACAGCGGGGATACGGCAGGCCTAGCCCCGAGGAGGATACTTGTGTGACTCTCTATAGGAAAAGACAACTCATTTGCGGGTGGCTGCACAGACAGTCGCTCACATACAACAGACAGCAAAGAGAGAGCGGCCCGCCCAGGGGGGGCCGCTGAAAGACAGAAAGACAAAAAACTCGGTCTTTTTCAAGAGTCGTTGATTCTGGGAAAGCGGCAAGCCAGCTTTCAGCACGAATGCTAGGAACTACAACAGACCCGAATGGACTCGAGGGCTCTTCCTATCAACACGCTCAGTTCTAGACACAGAAGTCTTACCTTACCGTCTTGAGAAGGAAAAAGAGGGAGATCTTCCGGTGAGTGACGGTTTTATACCCTCGGTAGGCGGGACCGAGTACATCATCACAGGAAGGGGCCTTCGGCAGCTCTGATATAGAGAGCTCAGTATTACCTACCTCAAGGGCAGGGAATATCCCATACTTAATGTTGGTGGTCGTCTTCGACTTGAAAGGGAATAAGACTTCCATTACATAGCAGCTTGATTCATTCCTGGTTTTACTAGGAGTTTAATAAGACAACTGAGCTTGTTACCTATACATTACTGTTAATCAAGCATATCCTAAAACCTGGAATGAGTGAAGCTGCTATGCAATAGGAGTCTTATTTCCATCTCTGCAATGTATTAACTCAACAGCTACTGTTTTAACTAATGTGAGGTTCAAGGGGCAAGTACTCTTCCCAGGCCTGCTACAAAAAATCATATTTGGGTTTCTGATATCCCCTTACTATGACTCTTTATATTTTACATAAGCAATATGACTCTTGAACTCAATCCCTGTACTGATAGAAAGCAGCAACAAGTAAACAGACCAGCTTTCGCTTCTCATATGATTTCTCAGGGTAGACAGGGTGCGTGTTTGCCTGGCAGTGGTCATGCCCTGCTCCCCTCCAATCTTCAGTCAGCTTGCTGTATAAATCCCTAGCGAGCAAGAGCCCTGGCTAAATCCATACAAACCCCACAAGCACAATCCTATCTGACTTTTCGCAGACATCGCTCTAATCCATTGAATTAAACAGAAAAGGTGTTTTTTTTTAGAATCATGCTGTATATCTATGCATGGATGACATTTATACTATAAGAGAGTAGTATTGTGCTGTATACCCCTGTGAAGGTGAGAAATATAAAGGCAAAGAAACTTATTTCCTTTAAATCCACCTCCAACACCTATAGTAGCTATAGCTTCAATGTATACTGTATAATTATTATTATTATTTATTTCTTAGCTGACACCCTTATCCAGGGCAACTTACAATTGTTACAAGATATCACATTATTTTTACACACTTACCCAATTATATATATATATATATTTTTTTTACTGGAGCAATCTAGGTAAAGTACCTTGCTCAAGAGTACAGCAGCAGTGTCCCCCACCTGGGATTGAACCCACGATCCTCCAGTTAAGAGTCCAGAGCCCAGAGCCCTAACCACTACTCCACATTGCTGCCCTAATAATACATACTGCACATTTCTCTAGCAAGTCATATAAATATACAATTAATTTATCATTCAATGTGTCTTCTTTTTACTCACCAGGCATGCGATTTAGGGTCACCCAGTAATGCTCATCAGGACTGAAGGTATCTTTTGACCACTCCAGCAGGTCTTTTGCCAGTTTGTCTTCTAAAACAAACCTAACAAATTCGTAGGTTAATGCATAGTAGGCAGAACCAAAGTAGATGGTGATGTTATGAGGAGGGGGTGATTTTAATTTGTTAGTTTTAAAGACGTAGGATTTTCTGTTATCCATATGTTCTCTAAAGACAAATTGTGTCCTTTTCTTAGCATGGTCTGGAGGCAGTATGCCTGGAGTAATGTTTTTCCCCTTAAATCTTTTCAGGTATTGTATAATCTCACGGTTGGTCTTCAAGGGAAAATCCTGCCCACAAACATTGATGACATATTTCCACTTCATATTAGACGAAATCAAATCCCTCATACAATGCATATCTGCATGAAGCCTGGATATTCCAGCATAAATCACTGGTTCTGCTTTGGAGGAAAGGAAGGCATTGGGGAAACAGTTCACCAGTTTCTCAACAGATACCTTTAATTCCCTTTTAGCCTTTTCATCAATATGAATACAGTACATATTCTGTGGGGCATAGATAGCCCTAAAAAGTCTTGCAATCATTTCAAATTCTTTGTGTCCAGTGATGATATAAGCCAGGGGAAAATCTGTTTCCATCGATGACAAAGGTTCACGTATAAAATGGTTCTTGGTAAGGTATTCTTTGCACGTGGTATTCATACTTGATAAAGTAAAAGCAGATCTCCAGACCATTTGTGCTGACCCTTGAAGCAAAGCACTGCAAGCTTTGTCTAAAATGTCAGAGTCTGTCGATCGGTAAACTATATTGTCCCTTTTCATTTGAATACTGTAGGAAAGTATAGCAACAAGGCTGAAAAACATAGCCAAAAGAAAAATGCGAATAATCCAATTGTTGGCCTGTGACATTATGTTTATATGCCAAATAAATCCACAGCAGATCCTGTGGTGTTTCTCAAGTCAAGCAGAGCATTCAATGTGCTGTAATGTTCCTACTGCCCACTAAGCTCATTCTTGACAGAAATGCTGCTGTAACTGTATACCTTATTAGCATATGAAAGGCTGGCAGTTTGCTGATTGTGGCACTTTTTGTTAATGCCACTCGATTGTTTGTTGAAATTTTTGGACAAAATTGTGTCTATATATTCACCCCCCCATAAGACGGCAAGATCTGTGCTGGCTATCTGATGCATGTATGACCCTGTGGGGGGTGGGGGGGTGTTGGGAGCCCTGCAAGATCTGCCTGTCGATCAAGGCAGTGACACAGAGAGGTTGGGTGAAAGTGTGTTGTCTCCCCCTCTCTCTGAGTGGTCGGAAGGCGGGCCTTGGGGGGGGGGGGGGGGGGTCGCTCAACCTATAAAAATAATGCTTTGCTATTCCTGAGCCCCGCCCATCTAGGAAGAACAACAGTGGGAGCCCTGTTCGTGAGGTTTGGATTGGTATACAGAAGATCGACAGTGTCTGGATCGAAAAGGAAGGCTGAGGAAGACAGCCTTGCCAAAAATAAATTAGTCTTAGTTATGTACCTGAGTGGGGCTGTGTGTAGTTAGTGGGGAAATTCCTGGGCAACCAAGTAGCGATGGCAGGGGACACTGCAAAAGCAGCAACTTTTATTTGTAGTTTTGTTATTGAGTTTTATTTTCATTTCGCCTTTTTTTTGTATTATTATTTGACGCTGCTATGTGTGTACATTCAATATTCTGCTGCTCCTTTACTATCGATGGTATTGGAGTGAACTAGCAGCACAGTGCCATCTTGTGGCAAAATTAATAAAGTGCGCCCTTGTGGGGTGTTTCAACTCAACTTTCTGTCTTGTGTCCAGTGAATTCCCCCCACCCTCATTTTGTTATTGTGTGCTTACATTGTGCAAATTCTATAAACTAAACTCACAACAGAGAAGACTACTGTGGACAATGCAAGAATATATACTGTAGTAAAGATACATCACCCATATGCCAACATTTATCACCATGCAAATACAGTACATTATTATATTCTCAATAACTACAAGGCAACAACAATAGACGCTTAAAATCAACCAGAAAAACACTGCCCACAAAGCAAAATAAAAAGTTTAAACAAAAACAAGTCATGAACACAAAACAATACTTCTGCCCAGCTGGGCATTTGCCCACACAGAAACACACAAAAATAAATAATAATAACACAGAAACACTCACCTACCAAACCTCTCAAACAAACCATTTTCTCCCCTTATATCATATTATTATTATTATTATTTATTTCTTAGCAGACGCCCTTATCCAGGGCGACTTACAATCGTAAGCAAAAACATTTCAAGCGTTACAATACAAGTAATACAATAAGAGCAAGAAATACAATAACTTTTGTTCAAGCAAAGTACAAGTTTGACAAACCACAATTCAATAATACAGCAGGTAATAGTGATAGTTACATCAGGATATGATTAAATAGTGATAGTTACATCAGGATGTGATTAAATACAAAGTACTACAGGTTAAAAACTTGGCAGATTACAGTATTCTGAAGTACAGGATTAAATGCAGTGAAATAGGGGGCTGATAAGAGCAAAATAAAATATTTACATGAAGGGTGATAGTGTCCCAGGATACAAACAGAGGAGTTCTACAGGTGCTCTTTGAAGAGGTGAGTCTTAAGGAGGCGCCGGAATGTGGTCAGGGACTGGGCAGTCCTGACATCTGTAGGAAGGTCATTCCACCACTGCGGAGCAAGGGTGGAGAAGGAGCGGGCTTTGGAGGCAGGGGAGCGTAGCGGTGGTAGAGTTAGTCTTCTAGTGCAGGCGGAGCGGAGAGGTCGAGTGGGGGTGTAGGGAGAGATTAGGGTCTGGAGGTAGCTGGGTGCAGACTGGTCAAGGCATCTGTAGGCTAGTACAAGAGTCTTGAACTGGATGCGAGCGGTGATCGGGAGCCAGTGGAGTGAGCGGAGTAGTGGAGTAGCGTGGGCGAAGCGAGGCAGAGAGAACACCAGGCGGGCAGCAGAGTTCTGGATGAGCTGGAGCGGACGGGTGGCGGACGCAGGGAGGCCAGCCAGGAGGGAGTTGCAGTAGTCTAGGCGGGAGAGTACCAGGGCCTGGACCAGGAGCTGGGTAGCATAGTTGGTGAGGAAGGGTCGGATTCTTCGGATGTTGCTCAGGAAGAATCGGCAAGTGCGTGCCAGAGTGGAGATGTGCTGGGAATAAGAGAGGCAGGGGTCCAGGGTGACTCCAAGGTTCTTAGCTGAGGAAGAGGGAGAGAGTGTGGTAGATTCCAGAGGAACAGAGATAGAGAGATCAGAGGAGGGGGAGGAGGAGGGAAAGAAAAGGAGGTCAGATTTAGAGAGGTTGAGTTTGAGGTGATGCGAGTGCATCCAGGAGGAAATAGCAGACAGACAGGTAGAGATACAGGAGGAGATGGTGGAGTCAGAGGTGGGGAAGGAGAGGAAAATCTGAGCATCATCAGCATAGAAATGGTATGAGAAACCATAGGATGCAATGAGGGGGCCCAGGGAGCGGGTGTAGAGAGAGAACAGGAGAGGACCCAAGACTGACCCTTGGGGGACTCCAGTTAAGAGAGGGTGAGGTGTGGAGGTTGCTCCACGCCAGGTTACCTGGTAAGTGCGGTTGGAGAGGTAGGAGGAGAACCAGGCCAGAGCAGTGCCAGAGATCCCCAGGTCAGCAAGAGATGATAGTAGAATAGAGTGATCAACAGTGTCAAAGGCAGCAGAGAGGTCGAGGAGAATTAGGACAGAGGAGAGAGAGGCAGCTCGGGCACATTTAAGTGAGTTGGTGACAGACAGGAGGGCGGTTTCAGTGGAGTGAGCAGAGCGGAAGCCAGATTGGAGAGGGTCAAGCAGAGAGTGGTTGGACAGGAAAGCAGAAAGCATATGTGGCTGGAACCTAATTATTCATCAATTATTCAATTATTCAAAACCACAATACATTTATATAGCATGTCACACATACAACTGCCACAATCAGACCATTTAAATAACAGATTTAAATAACTGTATACACATAATAATACAAAAGCAGCAATAAAGTTACATTAAAACCCATTAAGATAAGAAAGACATTTTATAAAAGTGAATTTTTAGTCTTGACTTGAAAACTCAAGACTAAAATGGTCCCAGCTTCCCTGACAAACTGTACTGCCACAACAAGTAATTGCACATAACCCCCTTAATAACTTACTCCTAGGAAGTGTACACATTTTAAACCGTCCTGACTTGCAGTACAAGACAATTAAACCCTCTCTGTGATATTTTATGTTCCTTTACCAAACAATTGCTGCTAACCTTATTCCCAGCACATCTCCACTCTGGCACGCACTTGCCGATTCTTCCTGAGCAACATCCGAAGAATCCGACCCTTCCTCACCAACTATGCTACCCAGCTCCTGGTCCAGGCCCTGGTACTCTCCCGCCTAGACTACTGCAACTCCCTCCTGGCTGGCCTCCCTGCGTCCGCCACCCGTCCGCTCCAGCTCATCCAGAACTCTGCTGCTCGCCTGGTGTTCTCTCTACCTCGCTTCGCCCACGCTACTCCACTACTCCGCTCGCTCCACTGGCTCCCGATCACCGCTCGCATCCAGTTCAAGACTCTTGTACTAGCCTACAGATGCCTTGATCAGACTGCACCCAGCTACCTCCAGACCCTCATCTCTCCCTACACCCCCACTCGACCTCTCCGCTCCGCCTGCACTAGAAGACTGGCTCTACCTCCGCTACGCTCCCCTGCCTCCCGAGCCCGCTCCTTCTCCACCCTTGCTCCGCAGTGGTGGAACGACCTTCCTACAGATGTCAGGACTGCCCAGTCCCTGACCACATTCCGGCGCCTCCTTAAGACTCACCTCTTCAAACAGCACCTGTAGAACTCCTCTGTTGTATCCTGGGACACTATCACCCTTCATTTAAATATGCTTTATTTTGCTCTTATCTGCCCCCTATTTTACTGCATTTAATCCTGTACCTCAGAATATTGTAATCTCCCAAGTGTTTAATCTGTAGTATTTTGTACTTAATCATATCCTGATGTAACTATCACTACTTAATCATATCCTGATGTAACTTTCACTATTATCTGCTGTATTATTGAATTGTGGTTTGTCACACTTGAGAATTATTGTATTTCTTGTTCTTATTGTATGACTTATATTGTAACACTTGAATGTATTTGTATTTGCTTGCGATTGTAAGTCGCCCTGGATAAGGGCGTCTGCTAAGAAATAAATAATAATAATAATAATAACCTTACCCAATCCCAACAGAAACAATGGGTAGCTGTTCTTCTGAGATGGCTTCTGATAACGAATTCATTTGGCTTTGAGAAGATTGTGTAAGGCTTGTGTTTGAATTGCTAATACACAATAAGTGGGTTCAAAAGCCTTTATTGGGGACTACATAGTATTAGGAGGTGTACAATGGAAGAGAAGATAGTGCAGCTGTTTAATCTTGCTTACAAGTCTCAGTCACGTTCCCCTACATAGGTCAACCCCCAATCAATATATGGGAGCCCTAAATGTCAAAAAACAAACGTGCATTAATTCAAATCTGTAATTTAAAGGTGTAGACACACATTTCAAACATAGTGTAACTGTAACAGGGGGAAGTGTTACGTGTTGAAGTTGAAGGGTTCCATAGTAGTTCCTGCAGAACGAATGCTCTCCTCCTGGATCTAAACAAAGCGCCCCTCTGTGTAGCATGGCGGTGCAGTCTCCTTGAGCTGTGGCGCAGACGTCTTTTGAGCTGCGTGCAACCTCCCCGGTCACGCCCCTCAGCCAATCCGGACCTCCCAATCAGCTCAGCGCCAGGCAAGTCTAACTGCTCAATTAGTTGCCTAGCAACGCGTCTCCGATTACGTCCTTAGCTGCACACATTTGCACAAGAACCAGCGACAGTGTCCTCCTTGTCACAGTAACCAATACAAATGACTTATTTTCTATCCTACAATTGCTTAAAAAAAATTACTATTGATTTCTGGTTGCATATCTTAATTTTTCTGACTTTCCTGTTTTTAAAAGATTCAATGCTGGTCTGTTTTTTCAGAAGGAATGTTTGTGTTTCTCTAAGCACTTTTAAGAACTAAAAAAAGAGCAGTTTGAGCACAGCAATGACAACGATTTCAACGTATTGACGCTTTAGAAACACGTGTTCTGTTGAGTCTTAATAAGGGGCATTTCCCTGGCACTCTTTTTTGTATCCCATGCTCTGCACTTTCAATTTTCATCCCCAACAGGGGATTGTGCACTTACATTGGCTTTCTGCTGGAAAATGTAATTCATATAGATGATATTCATGCCCAAACACAAAACAGTGGGGCACATTTCATTTTTTGCGCAGCCTCCTTACCTAGCATTATTTTTAACAATGTCCAAGTCCATACTGAGACAGGTAAGAACATCAGCTTCACACTGATTGTATTGGGCTGCTTTGCTTTTGCACTACAATCAGGAAATTGAGCAAAAACTTTTTTTGAACTTTACCACCACAATGAATACTAACCAAATGGTGTGCAGTTTTATTTGATGTTTCTTGTAGGCGTCCTAATAATATGACACATCATATTTGTGACTGAGTCCATTGATAAGGGGAGGGTGGATTGTTAAACAAAATAGTTATAAAAAATGTTTTTGTTATTAAATTTAAAATGAAACAAAAGGTTTTTTTTTATACTGCTGAGTGTTAGTTTAAGAAAATGAAACTCCTTGATATGCGTATTGTTTACTTGCGTCTGTCACCCAGGTCAACCTTGCTTTATCAAAAGCAGTGTGAAATCACATAGCCGACCCGCATGACATCGGGTCCTGACCCAGGTAGGTTCTGACCTGGGTAGAGCATGTCAGTGTGAAAGGGGCTTAACACTGTTGGGCACATTACTGAAAAAGTAATTTATTACTTGTTACTTCAGAAAAAACTAATATAATATTCTTACTTATTGCTTAATAAAAAAGTAATTTGTGTTATATTATTCCCTTGTCTTGTCCTGCAAAACAGTTGTTGTGACTATTGTTTACTATTTAATTATATGTCTGTGTGGCAGTGTGCCCTGCCCCTGTGAGTATCTTTGTGTTTCATGTTGTCTGTTATATGTGGATATAGTGGTGCACGGGTTATAATTGGGTCTGTGTAGCACGAGTGATTTAAAATATATAGTTGTATTTAGGCACAGGGATTGCATAATCACTTCACGTGCAGATAAAGTATGAAATAGTACGTGAGCACCGGGATTGCACAAATTAGTTCATGTGCTGGGATGAGTGTTCGAGGCTGGAGAACGGTTGGAGAGAGGAGAGTTAAAAACGAATAATAACAATTGCTAAGCGTGCTGGCTTTAAAACCAGCACAATGCTTGTTTGTCCATCCACTGTTTGTTTAGTGTTAGTCCGTTTTGTTTGTCTCAAAGTGCCGTGTGCTGTTTTGTTCAACTGTTTTATTTTCTGTGTATTATTAAAACGTGCAAGCAAGCGCATTTCACCTCGCAGTGCTCTGTTTCTTCCTGGTCTGACGTCACCACACACGTCGGTTTTTTTGGAGGGAAAAAAAGTGTTTTTGGAAATAAAGAAATGGGGAGAAAAAGCGGGAGAGGAAAGCTGCAGCAGCAGCAGCAACAACAACAGGAACCGCAGCAACAGCAAGAGGGAGTGAAGGACACAGAGGATTTCTGCCTGAAGGCCAGGAATCCAGGGCAATACAATCAGCAATCGCCCATGTGCCCCCTCTGTGAACAAAACCATTGTTTTTCAGACTGTTCCTTCCGCCATTATGAGGAGGAGGGCTGGAGAGAGGTCCTGGAGCATCCAGCACCCAGGATGGATGAGTGTGGCAATGTGCCCTGCCCTTGTGTGCGTTTCTATGTTGTATGTTGCGTGCGTGTGTTAATGTTGGTGTATAGAGATTGGTACACGGGATATAAACGGGTCTGTGTTTCACGTGTGATTTAAATTGTATAATTATATTTAGGCACGGGATTGCACTATCACTTCATGTGCATTTAAAGTATGTAATAATATGTGAGCACGGGGTTGCACGTAATGAATTCACGTGCTGGGATTCAAGTGAATAATTAATTAGTAATTGAATCCCAGCACAACAGTATATATAGATGCACGTTTGACTCACTCGGGGTTGGGTGAGAGAGAGAGAGAGAGAGAGAGAGAGAGAGAGAGAGAGAGCGAGAGAGAGAGAGAGAGAGAGAGAGAGAGAGAGAGAGAGAGAGAGAGAGAAGGAGTTAAAATAAATAAGAAAGTAAATATAAGTGTTGTACTCACCGTGTTTGTTTGTCTCCGTGCGAACCGGGCAACCGTGGTGATCAACTACTTGGCTGCCAATATGAGAGTGCCCCAGCAGGTTGAATTACAAGTGGGAGGAGCCACGCCTACCTGCACCCTCATAGGGCTAGAGGGAGGCTACCTGCCGCTCCCACCACACAAGGGAGAGCTGCACCAGTTCCCAGCAACCGAGGGAGAGCCGCACCAGCCTCCAGTGACCAAGGGAGAGCCACACCAGTCTCCTATGACCGAGGGAGAGACGGACCAGTCTCTAGAGAAAGAAGGAGACTACCTGCCGCTTCCGCCTCCACCACTAGAGGGAGACTACCTGCTGCTCCCGCCTCCACCAATAGAGGGAGACTACCTGCAGCTCCCACCTCCACCACCAGTGGGAGACTACTTGTAGCTCCCACCTTCACCACCAGAGGGAGACTACCTGCATCTCCCACCTTCACCACCAGAGGGAGACTACCTGCAGCTCCCACCACGACCACAAGAGGGAGACTACCTGCAGCTCCCACCGTCACCACAAGAGGAAGGACCAGGACGTGATGCTGGCATTCCTCAGCAGCCATTGCATAGGCTGCTGAGGGGAGCACAGGGGAAAACAGCTCGACCAACTCTGCCTCACCAGGGGGAGAAGTGGTGCTCCCACTGCCACCTTATTGGCTGGGCGCTCCCCTCCTGCCATCACCTCCCAAGGGTACGTACCTGCCGTCGCCTTACGAGGGTCTGCTGCTGCCGTCACCTTCGGAGGGACCGCTCCTGCCCTGTCCCGCACCGCCTGGGTTGCCTTTCCTGCATCGCCTGAGGTTGCCTGTCCCGCACCACTTGGGATTGCCTGTCCCGCAACGCCTAGGGCTGCCATGTCTGCATCGCCTGGGGAGGCCTGCTCGCCATCACCTGGGGAGGCCTGCACGCCATCGCCTGGGGAGGCCTTATTGCCATCACCTGGGGATGCTTGTTCGCCATCGCCTGGGGATGCCAGTTTGCCCGTGCGCTATTGCCGCCAGATCCTTGCCCTGGAGATTGTCGAATGCTGACCTCCAGGAATTTGCTGGGGTTGGAGGAGCCAGCCTTGGCGCTGTCAGCACATCTGCTGACAGCAGTATCGTTGCCAGCATTTCTGCTGCCAGCGATACCACTGGCAGCATTTCCGCTGCCGGAATTGCCCCGGCTGAAGGAGTCAGCCTTGGCACTGTCAGCACGTCCACTGAAAGCCTTGCCAGTGGCAGCATTTCCGCTGCCAGTGGTGCAGCGGGAGGAAGGATTGCCCAGGCAGAGTAGCCAGCCCAGGCGCTGTCAGCACATCTGTTGACAGCATTACCACCGGCAGCATTTCCGCTACCAGTAGTACAGCGGGAGGAGGAACTCGCCCCGCTGTCAGCATGTCTGCTGACAGCATTGCCAGTAGCAGCCTGGCTACTGGCAGCATTGCCACCCATGGACCCCTTGTTGCCTCTATTCTTGGCCCGAGACTTTGAGCGAGACTTTTGGGCTTTTAAGGGGGGAGGTGGCCTTTGAGGCCATGTGTGCTGCGCACAAGGGGGAGATATGTGGCAGTGTGCCCCTCCCCTGTGCGTATCTTTGCGTTTCATGTCGTCTGTTATATGTGGATATAGTGGTACATGGGATATAAATGGGTCTGTGCAGCATGAGTGTATTTAGGCACAGGGATTGTATAAATTGTATTTAGGCACAGGGATTGAACAATCATTTCACGTGCAGATAAAGTATGTAATAGTATGTGAGCACGGGGATTGCACAAATTAGTTCATGTGCTGGGATTCAAGTGAATAATTAATTAGTAATTGAATCTTGGCACAACTGTATATATAGATGCACGAGTCACTCACTCAGGGTTGTGTGTTCGAGAGTGGAGAACGGGTGGAGTGAGAGGAGAATTAAAAACTAATAATAACAACTGTGATACTTGTTTGTCTGTCCACTGTTTGTTTAGTGTTAATTGGTTTTGTTTGTCTATTTTTTTTGGCTCAAAGTGCCGTGTGCTGTTTTGTTCAACTGTTTTATTTTCCGTGTTTTATTAAAATGCGCTAGCTAGCTCATTTCAACATATCACCTCACAGTTCTGTGTTTCTTCCTGGTCTGACGTCACCACACACGTCATCCTTGTCACAGTCAGGTAATTAATTTATTAATTTACGGGGTGTGAGCAAGGCCCCCGAGGTGATGTTTAGGTACGTGGAGTTAGTAACAGATGAAACATGTAAAGAGAGAGGCTCCGCCTCTTCGAAAGCCCAACACATAGAAGGGGGATTCAGTCATTGAGGAGACCCGACAAACAGGAGGGGAGTCACTGTCTCTGAGATGACCCGACATACGAAGAGGGGTCACCGTCTCTGAGATGACCCGACATACAAAGAGGCTCGCGAACCAGAAAGAAAAACATTGATTTGTAATATTACCACATAAGAGAGGTTCCTGCTCTTCAATGGCCCAACATATGCAGTAGGGGGGTTCCATTGCTGAGGAGACCCGACAAACAGGAGGGGGATCATTGTCTTTGAGGTGACCTGACATACGAAGAGGGGCACTGTCTCTGAGGTAACCTGACATACGAAGAGGCTTGCGAACCGGAAAGAAAAACATGGACTTAGTAGTTATTAGAACATATAGAGCAGGGTGTTCCGCCTTTTCAAAAGCCCAACATAATAGAAGGGGGGTTCTGTCACTGAGGAGACCCGACAAACAGGAAAGGGGTCATCGTTTCTGAGGAGACCCGACAGACAAGAAGGGCTGCACCGCTTGGGGGCCCTCACATAAATACATCGGAACCTGAAAGAGAAAAAGACAAGAGATCATGCATGCTAAAGGAAGGGTTTGGCCGGGGGGTCCCCTCTGACTCATGGAGAACTCTCCTCTACGAGGTAAATGAAGTGACGCTTAACAAAGAGTTGGAGAAAGTGGAATCACTAAGAATGGACCCCTGGCTCCCCGCTGAAGACATTTATGAGAAGAAAAAGGAGAACCGCCAATGCATATAGAAAAGAAGAAAAAAGAGAGAACATTTAACACAAGAAAGAAAGAAAACACTTAACATGACAAAGGGGTTAGTAAACTGTACCCTACTGACTATGTAACCTAAGACCCTCTGCACAGTGGAAAGGAAAATAACCCTTTCTTTTTATTTTATTTTTTAGGGGGAAACCTTTGGTGGTCCAGGCGGATAGGTCATTCCCACTCTGGACATACTAGCAATGGACTGATGGGCAGATGCTATTTAGGATTGTGAAGAACGAATGTAAACTTCGACTGCTGATGAGGTCCAGTGTCACATATTTATTTATTTATTTATTTATTTATTTATTTTTAGATGCTGGTTAATCTTTGCTCCTGCTGATGTGGCTGCCCCGATTCTGAATGAATGAGGAATGTAGAATTGCGGGGGAAGTCCTGCTCTGGAAACCAAAGTGGAGAGCTGAGAAAAAAAAACAATGCCTTGATAAAACAGACCCGCTTGCATTGATGAACAGGGGGTCAGAAGGAGATTTGGGTTTATGCTCAATGATATATTTCAGCATGGAAGCATATAGGCATAGAGGAGAGTCCATTTTCAAAGTGGAATACATTGTCCTTGCCGAAGCTGATCTGTTTTTTGAAATGCGTAGGAAGAGAATAAAATTGGAATATAGAATACGTGTGAGATCACTACAGCGAATACCCAGAGTAGGAAAGCTGGCAATGGAAGGAACTGATATTTTGAACATCTCAAAAACCCGAAAAATGCATATAGACATATGGTTTCCATTGTTAAATCATCAAATGGAGAGAAGCAGCCTTAACGGAGGATTAAAATCGAATTGCTAAGAATGACTATAGAGATAGGCAGGCGAGAAGGAGAAGTGGCCGGAGAGCTCTCAGAGATTCCGCGCAGGAGGAGACGGACAGCTGGCATTGATAGTAGAGTTGGAGAAGCAATAGACATCAAGTGAAACTGGTGTTGTATTCCTGACAGACAGGATTTGTTTGTAGCTGGTGCCGGATGTAGAAAATCCGTTGCGTGTACTATGAAAGCCATAATCCAGTCCTGGTTGAATGGAGTCGGATTAATCCTGCTTTGGGAACAGAAAAATCAATAGGTGGTTGTGGCAAAGTGGTTTGCAGTGCGCAGGTGTAGTGGTGATGTGATTATGAAACAGAAGACAGATTTTTATAATCCTAGTCTGGTGACCACAAAGAATAATCCCAGGCAATACACAGCAATGTGTACTGCACTGTTCCAGAACAACGGGTTGCAGTCCCGAAATAATAAGACACAGTTCATAAATAATAAACACAGTAGAACACACACAAAGACACACACGTTCACAAGTCCAGAGTGAGTGCTATAGTGCTTGTGGTGTAATACAATTTATCTGTGTACAATGGTGCAGTGTTGTCCAGGTTTAGTGCTGGATTTACGCGACAGCTCTGGATCGTGTTAGCCGTCTAATAATAACAAACAAGTAGATAAAAAAAATACTGACGATAATTTTACACTCACCTCAGCGGTTCTCTCTTAACCATTACAAAGGGCTAGATCACCTAGCCACATCCCCTATTTGTACCTTCAGTCATGCCCCCTTGGTTAATGAGTGCAGCCGTTTCTCCTCCAATCCGCGGTTGCCACATCGCTTTACCTCTGGAGCGATGACTTAATGTACCGCAGCTGTGCCCCCTTTCTAGATGGCCAACTTTCACCTAACCCTGGGAATGACTGGCTATCCAGTCCAGGGCACTGTGTTCCCTTTATACCGCGTCCTCAAAGGTCGGGGGGGGAGATTTATCACCAAGAATCATTCTGTCTGTCACAGTGGTGCTTGATGCTTGTGTTGTATTGAGTAGTCCGCTGATAGTTAGGTTCAGTTGAAAATTATCTGGTTGAACTGGGGTATCACTGCTGGAGTTGGCAGAGCTTTAGGGACCAGACTGAAATCTGGAAATCTGGAAACTAGAAAGAGCGTCAGTTGTATTATTATAAATGCCCGATAGATGACGCGCTTGGATTAGAAAGTTATTTGATAGTGAAATCCATATTAACCGCCACAGTAATTGCATAATAACAGGTGAACTAGAACGGTCTTTATTGATAATATGAACTGTAGATTTGTTTTCGCAAAAGAAAAGCATTGGTTTCTTTGACCAAAGATGACCCCATATATGTGCTGCTGTGACTATTGGGTACCGTTCAAGAAGAGCTGTGGATTTTAAGTGTGGTGAGAAAACCATTGATTGTTTAAAAACCTCCAAATCCCTTCAATGAAGCGTCCGTAAATAAAGCCAGGTCATGAGGTGCTGAAATGAAATCATCACAGAATATAGCCAGGCCATGAGAGCTGACCACATTTTAATGTCTTTTCTAGCTTCTGATGAAATATTAATGTAGGTATCCAAGTTTTTGCTGTTGATGGAAGAGCAAGTAATCGAGATATAAATGTCCGAAAATGCGAATTGCTAAATTAAAATAGTCCAGCAAATAGAGGGTGCGTGTTTCATAATCATATTACTGATCTGAAAGTTCTGAATAAGGGAATGAATATGGTCGAGTTTAGATACAGGGGGCTTGCTTAAAACATTCAGTGCCAGTATGATTCCTAGAAATTGCAGTGGCTAAACAGTTTCTGACACTAGATTTTGAGATATTAAAGTATTTAAAAACAGTAAAATGGCAAACAAAGGAGAGGTAGATGAACGGTTCTTAAAGATCCCACACAGGCGAAAATGAACAGCTGGAATGGAGTGTGGTGTTGGAGAAGGAACGGATATTGCATAATACTGATGTTGGATTCCGGATAAGTAGGCTTTGATAGTGAAAGAGTCCTTGGTATGAACAATAAAAAATGAGAATCCAATCTTGATTGAAAGGGGTTGAGGAAATCCTATTTTAGTTCAGAAATTGTTAAGAAAAGTACTCCAGCCGGTGGCATAGGATGATCTAGTTGAAGGGTGAGAGTAGATGCCATGTATCCTGGGCTGAATCCAGGAGATTATGAAGGAGAGATTTAGTTGAATAGATGATTTGATTGCGGAGCTTCCAGAGGAGTTGGATAAGCTGCAGACTTTATGATGGAATCTGGATATCTGTATCCGAGCTAAAGCATTGGCCGTGTTATTGTGAGTATCGTGAAAGTGGCGTCTTGAATAATAAATGATTAGTGACTGAAATCCATATTAGATGACAGAGAAGTTACATGACCAGTGACAAAGAGGACAGGTCAAGAGGGCTAAAGAGGGATATATTATACAAATGTTGAGGCTGCTTTAGGGCAGATCGATACAAAGTGTGCGGTGGAGCGTATCTCTGCAGGCGTTTGCTCTGAGGTTGCTGCAAGACGTAGATTTGCTGCAAAACCTGTTAAATTGATCGGGAACAGTCTATGAATGCATTATCTATCGCGAGGTAAGAGGCTGCTTTTAATTGTAGAAATAGTTCTTCCATATCTGATGGCAGTTCCACACATTAATTACTAGCCTCTTAAAGTAAACATTTCAAACCAACCTCCAGGTAATACAATGATTTATTAGAAAATACAGGGCTTTCTTACGCAATGAAATAGATAATTTAAAAACACACACAACTGGTGGTGTCATACTACCATCTAGTGGTTACGATCAAACATGCATGAGACCACTTCATGAAGCGAGAGAGTAGACTACATGAATGCGTTGCAAAACACGTAACCAGGACAATTTCACCATGAGTAAAGTTCAAAACAAGCTGGGGATCCCATGTTGAATGAGAATTGAACCAAATTAATATCCTACCCATTATAATTTTGTGTCTCAGTTACTGAAAGAAAGTAGCAATGAATCACTGCAGCCAGGCGATTGTATGGAAACAGTGCAACGTGATTATTGACAGATCTACTACCAATATGGGCGTGGAGAGACGAGGCTGTAATGGAGTCTGCAATGGTGAGAAAGTAAACAGAATTGGTGATCCTGCTATCGAGTGATTCCAGGTGATTGTGCTCCGAAGGGCATCGTTGAGAGTTGTATAAAAGCTTGCTGTTTTTATAAAAGGTCAGAAAGATAATCTGCGCTACTGGATCTTGTAGTGCAGTCTGAGAGTAAAATGTTGGCAGCCTGGCGCTGCTGCTGCTTAAGCACTGGATTGCAACAGAAAATAAATACCTTTGTGAATGTGTCAATCTTTAAAAAGACGCGATGGAAATGCGAGCTAAGGAAGATTTCTTTTAGCTCCAGCGGTCAGAATACTGGATACAGTAGCAGCATGGTCGAGTACTGTACCATCACAGCGGCTGATGTGGAAGAGTCGAAGAGTTGTTATGTTGGTAGGAAAAAACAGGATACCGGCAGATTTCTTTAGCCATTTCATCTGCTGGATTTGGATAGAGGGATAACGCCATCATCAAAGATTTCCTGATTCTAGAAAGAAAATTGCTGCAGTTGAGTGTACTTCTGTATTTCAAATAATCAATTTAGATGTGGGTCTGTAGTGATCCATGAAACAGTGTGGAGTAGTGGTTAGGGCTCTGGAGTCTTGACCGGAGGGTTGTGGGTTCAATCCCAGGTGGGGACACTGCTGCTGTACCCTTGAGAAAGGTACTTTACCTAGATTGCTCCAGTAAAAACCCAACTGTCTAAATGGGTAATTGTATGTAAAAATAATGTGATATCTTGTAACAATTGTAAGTCGCCCTGGATAAGGGCATCATGGTAACTAGTGGTTTAAATAGAGTAGACTTAATTGATGAAAGGAGATGATAGGATTGAGGGGGCCTTGCTAACCCCCCCCCCCCCCCACCACACATAATAGGTTATCATTTGTGTCAAACAGGTTTTTAATTTTTTTTTGTATAACAAACAAACAATTCTTAATAATTTACAAGAAATAGAAAATAGTAAATTGTAATCATTACAATTCATGCAACTTTGCGTAAGTCATAAGGAGTGAAAACAAAACAAAACAAAACAAAAAACAACTTAAGTTACAATAGTGAGCATTAGTTGGAAAAAACTGTGTCTTGTGTTAGATAAATTACTTAACGTAATAGATACACACATGTATTTTGTAGATACATATTGATATATTTATGCAAACTGTAGTATGTTTCGTATGCATACAATTTGAGTTCTTCAAAGCGTCCATTCAGTCAAACTATTTTAAATGTTTTGTTTATACACCTTGTTGTATCGCATCAAAAGTAGGTTACTGAAGAAGAAGCTGTTTATGTACCTGTCAGGATCTCTGTTATGAGTTTATTAAGCTCTGTACTGAAGCCACTTAATCCTGATTGTGCGCACACACGCAATGAAAGCAGTTATGTTCAGGGTCCATGTGTTCAAAGGACTGCCGCAAGCCGAGTTGTTGGTGTTTCCAGTTTGATGCCGTGTTGTGCTGACTGTAAATACAATAAAGTAATTATGTGCATTTGAGTAAGGATGGGAAATTCCAAAAATGTATTCCAGAATCAATTCCGGATCTGGGAATTGATGGAATCGACTTTAAGAATCGATTCTGAATAATATAATCTTTATTCCAATTCTTAAAAAAAAAATGGAAACTTTAAAAGCAACATAATATATAAACTATATTTAGAATGTCTTTATTTTGTTGTTATCCAAGATACTGTACTGCAGTTACATGTTCCCATGTGTTGCTACAACCGTTTATGTAAGGTGTGTGTAGTGTTGTAATTTTTTTTTTTTTTTTTTACATTTTGACCGCTTTTTAAAACTTTTTATGAATTGTATTCCCTGCCTCAAGATGGCTTCACATGTACCCACATGGACCTCTCAGTACTACATTTCCCACCATCCTCCTGCTCACATATGTAACTGAGATGGATTTACCAGTAAGCAGGAGCATGATGGGAAATGTAGTCAGAAATCAAGTCCAGCGTCCACATATTTCTTCTTTTGATATTTGTGCAACATTAAGAGTTATTTTCCAAGCTCATTTAATTTTTTTCTGAAAGGGAACATTTTCAAGTGCAATTCTGATTTAGACTGCTTCGAAGTACTAAGAAATGTTGGGCTGAGTTGTTGTTTCTGTCAAGTTTAATTTTTGGAAACAGGCTTCACACTGCAATTTTACTGGACTTTCCCATCCTGTACACTTCCAGTTTTCACTGCTACTGAACTAAAGATATTTATATAATTTCGATTTTACCCTGGCAAAACCGAATTTCACTTGCCACCCCGCTCCTGCTCGCTCAGCAGCACGAGCAACGCCTTGTCAGCATTAAACACTTGTTTAGATGGCTTAGACAATTGCTCCAGCACCATTGCAGTTCCTCCTTCAGCCTCTCGTGCCAATCTCCGCCCCCTCCTTCATTTCATCTTCTGTTTCAACGGATCCATTGCTTGCCCCAGGCCAGGCAGTTCCGGCCCCACCTCCATCTATCAGCATTCTAGAGTACAACCTGGTTACAGCATCTGCTTCAGGCTCCCAATCAGCAGCCGCCATCCGACATCACACCCTCTCCCCGTTGATCCGAAGGCAAGTAGTAGAAGTTCCACACATGCCCCGCAGTCACAGACACACATACGCTCAGCACCTCCCCGCAGTCACAGACACACATACGCTCTGCACCATCCAGCGGTCACAGACTCGCCCCACTTTAAAAGCCTTGGGTTGTGGTTGGCCCCCTTCGTAATCTCCCTCTGTCCCATTCATATGCAAAAATCTTCGTGTGCTTCATCCGAACCCAGAATCACTGAGTCTCTAATTCAAGTCGAGATGGACAAAGAATTTATGGCTGGCCCCTTCCCAGCTCTGTTCCCCTTCTTCAGAATTAGCCCCATTGGAATAGTGACTCGCAAAATATCGGGGAAAGCGCCTAATCATCAATCTTTCCACCCCGAGAGGCAGTTCCACTCCAGTCTCAACACCCTAATTTCCCGCTATCAATTCTCCCTTTGTTACATTACGGTTTCCGACGCTACTAAATCCATCAAAGCAGCAGGCCTCGGCGCCTAGCTCGCAAAAGCGGATATTTTAGACGCTTTTAAATCATGCCCATTCATCCATCCCTCCACCACCTGTTCGGGATCTTTCTCCTTATATCCCCACCTTTGGACACCCCCCCCCCCCCCCCCCCGCTCAAGCAATCCTCAATCTGCGATCCCTGTTTTCTTCAGTAGACATCCCACTCTCAAGATAAACCATCAGCCTGACTAGAATTCCCCTGAATCACCCGGGACAGTGCCAAATCCAAGCCAGCCTCCCACTCGACAATCCTGGAATGCATTCGTCAGCTCATTAACAACTTCCAAGTATCAAAATCAATCTCTAAACGCAACCCGTTATCTCCTCTCGGCCACTTCAATTTCACGATTCGCATTATTCCCAAGGCAGAACATTCATACTGCGCCTTCTCGC
Organism: Acipenser ruthenus; assembly: GCF_902713425.1. NCBI lineage: Eukaryota > Metazoa > Chordata > Actinopteri > Acipenseriformes > Acipenseridae > Acipenser > Acipenser ruthenus. The sequence goes on along the minus strand of NC_081191.1, from coordinate 63,523,830 downwards.
TCTCGCTTGGATTCTCACATAAAAATATCTTTCAGAAGCAAGAAACCCTCCTCCAGAGCTTCCAACGCTCTAGCTTTCCTCCAATACTCGGATCATGGCAGCCATTTCCACAGTCAAGGTTAACGCTAATTCCCATCTAATATGTCCGCTCATCCTCTCAAATACTACAAGCATTAATACATGGTGAGAGATGTGGTACGAGACTAGAAATCTGTCTTTACTATGAGTTAAGGAGTTCCACTATTAAGAGAGTGACTGGAGTTGTGAAACCCAAATCTTTGAATGTGAATTCACCTTTTCCATTCCAAGCAGACATGATAGTAGCAAACCGCTGATTGATCCTGTATTAACTAACACATAGGATAGTTGGCATCTCATCTCTCTAGACAGAATGTGGTACACTTTGCTGCAACACTGGAACAATCAACAAATTAAGTTCCAGCAGCTCATTTTTAATTGTTTGGATATCAGTTTCCCACAATTTCATCATCCAAGCATCTACAATAATGCAGCCATCCCAGAAGTATGTCTGACACTCCGAGGAATCACCAAGAACCCCCCCTGTATCTTCTTCCAGACTTCCTATAATTGCTCCAAAAGCATCATTACCAGACACTGGTTCTCTTCCCACCTGGTTCTCTTCCCACCTCTCCTCTCTCGTCACCAGAGCAGGTCTTTCTCCCCTATTCCACACCACACACTCCTTCAGGATTGGCGCAGCCTCTTCAGCAGCCAGAGCCCGCATCAGCCATCACCTGATCAAGACCATGGGGTGTCGGCCCTCTTCAGCAGTCAACTCCTACATACGATCGCTGCCATCTGATATCACTGCAGCTCACTAGTCTATAGCTAGTATGCCCGGAGTGGGGGCACCATTTCCGCCAGGACCACCAGAGGTTTTCCCCTAATAGAAGGGGTTTTTTTTTTCCTGTCCGCCGAGCGGATGGCCAACACATAGCTTGTTCCACTAACCATCTATTTTGAGTTATTTTGTTTGTCACTGTTTGTCATTGTCTGTCTCTTCTTGCTTTTATGTTATACATTGGCACGCTGTCTTTGTTTGTCTTCACAGGTGCAGGTTCAGCGGGGAGTAGGAGGTCCATCTTTTGGGGGGATAGAGTCTCACTTCCTCAACCTGGAGTTCCAGTAACTCTGCAGGTTCTTCGTGTGGTCAGAGGGGACCACCGGCCACACTATTCTTTCGCAGCTCATGTGCTTTATCTTGCCTCATGAAAGAAGGCTCTGTCTTACTTCCTCCTTTACCCTCCTGGGACGTGGCCCTCTTACTCTTAGTGCTCGAGTCCCATAACTAACAATTATTTATGTTCTTTCAGATATTCTTTTCTTCCTTACGTGAAGGCTTTGTATGATCAGTTCCATCCTCTGAGAGTCGAACCCGGTCGCTAACTGGGACCCAGTCGTGAGGCCGAGCCTATAACGACTTTCCAAGAAGTGAGAGGACTCTATTTTCAAGGGCCCAGAGGCCATAGGGCTAGCCTCAGCTCCATAGGGTGGAGTCTGGCCCATCCTTTTCTCTCTCCCTTGTCTAGAGACCGAGCATCCAATCATAAGTTGCAAAAAACACTCCCTCTCGCAGCCCTGGCTCCCGCCCCATGAACTAAGTGTGAATGTGTCAATTATAGTTATCAAATGTATTTTTGACAGAAATTTAAAGTATTTTATCATTTTAATGGTTTTGTATTTTTTAATAATCAGTTGTATTAAAAACATAACAGTACTCGCTGGAACCGGATCCTTGATATTTGTATCCGGTTCGTCAGTTCCAAAGCAGGAACCGGGTACCCGGTTTCAAAGGAACCGGTTCACACATCTCTACAGATGAACTGAAATGTACTTTGGCTTTAAAAAAAGAAAACACCACCAATTTATGTGTATAACAGAGAAAAGGTAACGAGACAAGCTTGTTGAATTTTTGCGGAAAGTAACTGTAATATTATTATTCCCACAAAAAATCTAACATGTTATAGTACCTTGTTATTGACAAAAGTAATATAATTACAATAAGGCGTTACTTAAGTAATCAGTTACCCCAACTTTGGTCTCTAATCCCTTTTCAGATGACTGCCAGATCAACTTCAAAGAGACTTTTTAACACCTTCCAGCCCAAAAGATGCTAGTTTACAATCCTTTGAAAAAAATTATTATCTGGAGAAATGTTGACACTTAAAACCAGTTCTGCCTGCTTTAAGTTATCTTAAGCTGTGCAAAGGCCATAATCATTGATTATGACTAATAACTTGTTATATTGCAGTGTGACAAAAATATAATGAATCTTGGTTGTAAATCTCCCTCCTGGCCTGTGAGGGCGCTAAGCAGTAAAAGTAGAGTTCTTTGGACGGGCTGGCCTGACAGTTCTTTCCCAGAGTCGGGAAGTCGGAAGAAGGCGAGACTCCATTGCAGGAACGTATTGACCCGGAAGTGAAACGACGTAGCAGCTGCAGATTGTAGAGACACTGCACTCGTTTAACAAGGGGTCATGCGTGATAGCATAAAAGGGGACGGAGAATCACAAACTACTTCACTTGGTTTGTGGATACAGAGAACTGGAAGGACCGTGAGAGACCCAGAGAAACCTAAAAAAAAAGTATTCGTGAGTGTTTTTGTTTGTTTGTTGTTGTTAGTAATTGTCTTTGTTTGTGAATCACCATACGGCTAACACGTATCCTGAGCTGCCAGCACAAAACCAGAACAATACTACACCACAGTCACTTAATAAATTGTTATCACCCACCACGAGCACTACTGCACGTACCCGGACTGGTGACCGTGTCCAGTATTATTGTGGGGCAGATAACGTGTATTTATTGTTTGGGCTGCAACCCATTATTATTATTACTATTGGTGTGTATTACCGGAGGTTATTGTTTGGTCACCAGACTGGGATTAAAAAATAAAAGACCCCTTTTCCAAACGGATTACAGTTTCCTGGTTGTGATTATTCCTGCACTGCATCACCTCTGCACCTATTCTCACTCAGCAGCCACTTTGCCACATGCAGGCATTCTGTCTTTGCTGCAGCGGGACTTCAAAGAGTTAGTTGAAATCAACATTGTGCAGACCTGGAGGAATGCAAGCTATTCAAACAAGGAGTCACAGCGACACCCTGTGGAATGTTTTGAACTAACATTATTAAGTCAAAGACTTAATCCTATTGACAACAACTGGTGGAAATAGAGTTATTTGACTAAAAGTCAGGATTTAAAATCTTTCTGAACATAAAATCTGAGAAGTTTACGCTAACATTCATCAAGAATTAAAGGAATTTGACTTTGATAATCTTAAAACAGTAATTAAAATGACAAACTTAAAAAGTGCATTTGCTTTGGTAGGTGAATGTGTGGAATTTCTTCCTAAGAATGAAAATATAATTTTCACTAAGCTATAAATAACTCAGAAAAAGTTATAATTAAAAACATTTTAATGTAAAATGTTTAATGTAAAATTAATTCAGAGGAGAGGGCGCGTGACCAGAGACCTTTAAACTAGAGTAAAACCCATTGGTTGCAAACTTTTATTATTATTATTATTTATTTCTTAGCAGACGCCCTTATCCAGGGCGACTTACAATTGTTACAAGATATCACATTATTTTTACATACAATTACCCATTTTTACAATTGGGTTTTTACTGGAGCAATCTAGGTAAAGTACCTTGCTCAAGGGTACAGCAGCAGTGTCCCCACTGGGGATTGAACCCACGACCCTCTGGTCAAGAGTCCAGAGCCCTAACCACTACTCCACACTGCTGCCCTCACAACTGACCAATGAGTGAGATACTGTGATGTGGGTTTGTATCACATGACTTTTCAAATACCCCCAGGATTGGACTTGAACCTATCATTCATGTGTTTATTCAAAAACCATTGGCTCTCAGATATTGCTTGAAGTGATTGGATAATAAACTGTAGCTGCCTATTGTGGCCAGGTAATTTAAACTTTGAGCTTGAATTGATCGCTGTCTTACTCGCCATTTTGACGCCATCTGGCCACACCTAAAATTCTTTAAAAAAAACTTTCCTTTCAAAACTGTTGAAAAAACAGCACAAAGAAAAGGACTTGACTTTTAAAAGCTAAAACCAAATTATTTAAAAACTACCCGTTCCTGTTTCATGGTCACAAATGCAGAAGCCAGTCTGCACGCTCCAAATACATTGTTTAATACTCTACATACAGGAAATGCTGCCTTTGCTAACTAAGAAACTCCACGAAATTACCCAGATTTGAAACTCCATTCATCAAGGGACAATTCTTTTTTTTAATTTGAGCTATCAAAACTGCTCTGACAGAGCATGTCAGCTGTTACTGCATCAACATGACAAGTCTACAGCTTCTGATTCGAGTCTTGTTGAAGATGGGATGACTTCTGCATTTACTATAATTGTAAGGGAAGATATACTAAATATTCTGTTGATAAACAGAGACGTGCATTTACAGTTTTGTCGTCAGTTACGGTCTACCTTGTGCCCATATATTCTATTGTAGGAAGCACAAAGTGCTCCTATTTGGGATGCATCTGTGATACATCCAAGATGGTTAATATTTGAGGATTTTCAAACAGGAAACAATGAACTCCAAACAGAAAAAATAAGTGTCTTTACCATTTTACACACTCACAGCAGAAGTCTGAACTCAATGAGCGATTCAAATGAGTGTATCCAATTGCAACAGAACCAGTAACAGTTGTCTCTAGTTGTTGAAAACCATCTTAAATTGGTGGAAAAAAAACAAGGAAGGGGTAGTAGAGGAAACTCAAGACAGTGAAGAGGACTGCCTTTTTCCTCCACTGATCAGCAAGATGATTTTGACAAATCTAGCAGTGCTAAGTAATTTCAGAAGTCTGTCAGTAAATATCAGAATACGACAGTGGAGGTTCATCTAAGTGATGAACTCTCAATACAGGAAACCACTTTCACACAAAGTCCAATTTCACAAGAGCCCGTAGAGGTTACATAGTGTGTCAGTACCACTGATGCCACAAAACAGTGCACTGAAGAAGACTTGAGTTAAATACAGGCGCCAAAAATGTAGCATACTTTCAGTTACATGAAGACTCGGATTTAAATGATTGGTAGTTTAAATCACAGGTGCTTTGTATATTAATTCCTAGTCATGTGAGGCATAAAATACTTTTGTTGACAGTAAAATATCAGGTGTATTTCAGTCACTGTTTAAAATTACAAACACAAAGTCTTGTAACTTGCCAATACATTTTAATTGAAAGGAAAATGTGCTAAATGTTCTTAAATTAAAATCTTTAAAAATGCATCACTGATTTATAATACAAGGGTTGATGTATTTCTTTCAGCTACAATGAGAAAAAGACGAAGATCTTTGTTTGTAGATTAAGAAAAAAATCATGATATATTCGAAGACTGCACACGTGTGATTGAACAAGTAAACAAACGCGCAGGAACAGGAACAAAGTGTAGACTTAAAGCAAACATTGAAGTACCTAGTCCCAGTCCTTGCACAAAAGTTACTCACACCCGATGAGCAGTTAAGAATTAAAGGAAATACATTTTCAGTTTCAGACTTCAGTACATTAAAGAGAGGTGAATGGCTTAATGACAAAGTAAGCATTGATACAAATAAAAGGAAGTACAGATTTCAGAGCCAGGGTATGTTTCTGCTGCATTTAGGATAAGTTGCATGAAAATATTATAGAGTACCTTATTCATACAAACCATAGCTCTCCAGCTTTAAACATGATTATCATATTATCCCATTATTCATTTTTTAAAGATTGTTACTGTGATTCATTAACAGATTGTTCATGCTTACCTTGGGTTGCTTGCTGAAGAATGCAAGAAACATGTCAATGTCCTGCAATGTTTCCTGGCACTGTTTCGGAAGGAAGGAAACTATAGCACTTGGCTTCATACAACAGTACGTTATGTGTTTAAAGACCAGCATACACGAGGAAACATGCTTCTAGAAAAACAATTTCCTGAAAAAATATTCCTGAATATTCAGCCTGAAATTTAACCTTCTGACACCGTGATGTCATCACATTTTCAGGCAACTATCTTGGTGCTCAGAGCTCTGTTACTTTATCTAGTCAGCCATCTTTGAGAACTCCTGTTCCTATGGAATTGTGGTTGGGCTGATTACAGGGAGTGTGTTGTCTCAAAACTCTCAGTTAGTAACAGGGAGCAGAGAGAAAACACTCCAGGAGGCTGAGGTGCTGTAAAAATAACTCTTGGGTGAATAACTGCTTGTTACAGAATGAATAACTGGTGAGGACAATCCAACCGCCGACCAGGGAAAGAGAAACAGAGTACCTCTGCAATCTTGTTGCACCTCCTCAGCCAGCCCGTGTCCCCATTACTTGTAAATACTGCAAGAAAATCACTTTAATAAATATTTGTTTGTATATTTTTCACTCTAAACGCCTTGGACTTCATTTATTGTATTTCTGCTCCTGACCACCTTTTACGCCCGACCACTCACAATAGCATATTCCCAAAAATATTTCCCCCAAAATACTGAAGAGCTTTAAGTTTATAAAGATGGCGGGGGTGCAACTGGCAATTTGAATTGGCTTAGAGATCGACTTATAAAATAGTTTTATAAACAGAAAAGATAAGTACCAAAAACGTGAATGTCCCTGGCAGTGGACTGTCTCTATCTTTAGCGCACACAAGAACTCAGAATAAGATTTTAAGCTTTCATAACGTAAGAGGTGATAGGGCAATTAAGCACTAGTTATAAGGCACCAGTGAGAGACCAGTTCCCTTCAGGTCTTATTCCGAACGGAATGCAAAATTCTCTTCCAAAAGTCAGTTGGCATCTAAAGTGAGATGGTTGGCTTGCCAATTTCCATTTCTCCTTGTGACTCCCTGGCTAGGTTGGCAAACTTGAAGTCTGAAACAGGGATCTAACATGCAACTTTCCAGACTGTGTGTGTATCAATACACATTAAAAAATGAACTCCATTGTAAATGAAGTGTTCTATGTTTCGGTGTTTTCCTTCATATTTTCATGTTTTTTTTTTTTAATTTTCAACCTTTGCAGTACTATCTGTAATAGGTGTGCTATGGTCTCACACTACATAAAGGTTAACTAAACCTCATGTTAAGTATTATTTGTTCTGTATATATATATGATCAGTGTATTGACTTGGTAAGGTTATATTCAAAAACCTAAATGTTTTTTTCTTATTAAAAAAAATAAAAGTACTTTTTTTACCCTGAAAAAAATATTACAGTATACTTCCTTCTTTTCTCTTTTACTATAATCAAGTAGCTCATTTCTATTGAGTTTGTCAACTCTTAATTCTCTCTCAATAATCTGTTCTTTATATCCTCTTTTTTAAGATTCATTTTCATTTCCTTTCTCTGTTTTATTATAGTCATTTTCCTTATACCTAGTCATTTAGGGATGGCTCTTTTACTGTGGATTAGATGTTCAGATGACATATGTAGGTACTGATGTAAAGATCTGTTTTAATAGATCATTGATCAATTTTAATCAAGGTATCTAAGAATTCAATTTCAGATTTTGTCCACGATAGATCCACTGAAATGTTAGGGTGGATATTATTTGCTACTTTATAAAACTGTAAAAGAGATTATTCCAATATGTCATCCACATATCTTAAATATTGTTTCGGCGAGCGGTAGCAGTTAAAACCACTGTTGATTAGCTCTTAGAGAAAAACTGATAGCTCAGACAGGACACCACTGGACCACTGGAGAGCCCAAAGCAAAACACACATCTCCCTTTTATATTCTCGCCTCAGGCTCCCATTGGGCACCCTGGACACACAGACATTTGCATACTGGGCACCTAATCACTCACACACGCACTGACGTACCGTGCACGCTACGAGAGGGAGGGGGAGAGCAGGAGCGAGAAGCAGGCAAAGATGCCACACACTAAAGAAATAGAGAGAGGAAACATGAAGGTAGGGGCGAGCACGCTCACTCATACCACACGCTTCCATGTGCAGAACAGTAGGGGATTAAAAAAATATCCTTTTTAATGTTTTTTTCTTCTAGTTTTGGTATGTGGCCAGTCAGTCAGAGTGAAACTTGTTGTTCAAGTTGGGTTATATTCCATAGGCACTGCCATGACTTGGAGATACACGCCATTGGATTTTACCTCCATTATTCTTCTCTATCTATCTTTTTTTCTGATTCAGCCAACAGTGATTGTCGATGTAGGGACTCATAACACACGTGAGAGGAGGTCACAGGTACTGAAAGAGAAGTTCACTGAACTTGCTGCCAGGCTTAAGGAGAAGAGGAGCAATCTTCTCTGGGGTGCTTCCAGTTCTTTGAGCAGGGAAGAAGCTGAGCAGAATAACTGGTTTAAATATATGGCTAGAGAATAAATGCAGAAGGGAGGGTTATGGGTTCCTATATAATTGGAAGGGGAGCAGATATTCTGGCATTGTCTCAAATTTGCAGATGATACAACACTTGGGGGAATAGTGAACTCTGAATCTGCAGCCCAGCTGATTCAAAGGAATTTGGACCTTCTCTGTAACTGGGCAAACTTGTGGGAAATTAATTTGAATGTTAAGAAATGTAAAGTATTGCATATTGGGCGTTAAAATCCATATTATAAGTGTAAAATAAATGTGATGGAAATAGGGAATGATGACTGAAAAGGATCTCAGGGTTATAGTGGAGTCATCATTGAAAGTATCTCGCCAATGTGGTGAGGCAATTAAAAAGACAAATAGAATGTTCGGCTATATTGCAAAAAACTCTCATAAGGTACGGCCCTGGTTTGGTCGCTCACTTCCTGTAGCGCATGGGTGTCAAAATGATCTGGCTGCAAGGACCATTTAAGTTAAGACTGTTCACTTGGTGGGCACCATAAAAAAAAAGTTCTACATAGTACTGTACCAGAAAATGTCAACAGAAATTGTATGTAGGCCAATACACTCAAACATAATACTTTACACAAAACACATTAGCCCACTGCATGATTCCTAGTCATCAGAAAGTATGCAGGCACTATTTCAATCAATTATTTCAATCAATCAATATATTACTTAATATAGTACAAAAATAGGCACATATAACTAGAAGCAGCTTTCCTAGAATAGAAGAGTATTTTACTTGCAATGGAAATATCAAACAGTAAAAAAAAATATGTCTGAGTATATAATGCTGAGTCTCAATATTTAACTTAAATTCCAAAATATAAAGCTTTTAACACCAACGAAAAAAAAATACTGTCAGGCTGTGGAAATGCGATTTAGTAAACGGTACCACTATGAAATTGACCTTTTTATGCCCAACTCTGCCACCACCGGCACCACCACCGCCACCTCTAGTGTGCCCAATGCAGCCACCACCAGCGGAGGGCACAGCGTTGCTGCCAGCATGACCCTGGCTTGCCAAAAGGGGGAAAACGACCCATCAGGGTTAGGGGGTAGAAAGGGGGTTAAACAGGCACCCCTTCACAGAAGCCCAGGGATCAACAAGTGGGTTAAATGGGTGCCCCTAATAGAAGGCCCAGGACCACCGCAACAGAAGGAGGTGAGGAGACCACCACCACAGCACTGACCACCACCTCTGTGCAACAGTCCGGTACCTGTGTGGCGGTTCCCTCAACCCGGGCTCCTAGACATCTGACCTTCATGTCTGCACCTCTGGTTGTTGGGCCTGACTCCCAGGTTGCTGCACCACCAGTTACTGGTTCTCGGATAAAGGCGCCGAAACTGGAACTGTCCCGCCCTCCAACCCACCCACAAGAAGCCACAAAAAACAAAAACGGACAGTATGGGACTTGTAGGGAAATGGCTGGGGTTTAAAGGGGGGGGGGGCATTATTCAAAGGGGGGGGGGGGGGGGGGGTGGCCAGTGGCAGCCATGTATGCTTTGCACAAGGTGGAAGGTATGTGGCAGGGCAAAAGACCTGCACATGTAAAAGTGTGTTTTTTTTGTGTATTGTTTAATTGCTTTGAATTTAAGGTTAAATCTATCCCTGTCAGCAACCACATGTGGGATGTAGCTATTCCCTAATTAAGTAATTGAATGCTAATTGGGGAATGGTCACATGTATATAAGGGGAGCCAGTGTCTTTGTTTGATGGAGGAGTTTTGAAGGAATGGAATGCAAAAGTCCAGTGAAGGCACTGCTCAGCCTGGACAAGCGGAAGCATTCATTGGAAGTGAATGTACTGTTTTATTTAACCCTTTTAGTTTTGGCCCTTGTGCCTTGTTTATTTTGTTCCTGTGTTTTTGCTTGATTGTGTGTCAATAAACAGTGTTTTAACTGCAGTTTCCTGACTTTGAGTCTCCTTCCTGATGCTATCCTGTCACAATCCTGTTCAAGAAGTATTTTTGTATTTGTTACATCATGGTCAGAGACAGTACAGATACGCAGTGCAGAATTAGAGACTTTTATTGTAGGCTTGACAAGAACAAATCATGATAGCGAAGTCACTGATACTACGGTTGAATTCAGGAAGCATAGTGTTACAATACAGACAAACAATGAAGAAGCAAATATTACCAACACCATTAATGCAGTGCTGTGCTACATATGACTGCCCTGTCTGATGGGGAAGCAAGCCAGATACCATCCCTTTGTGATATCGGAATTTTATTTCATTTACTTTGTGCTGCAATGGTGGTAGCACTATTCTGTGCATCAACAGTATTTTCTTAAAAAAATAAATACATGTGTTTCTTTCTACAGTATTATCAGATAAGTAAGTAAGGTGAAAATCACTTACTATTGCAGTTTGTGATTTTTATTTATTTATTTATTTATTTATTTATTTTATCTTTCAAACCTTAACAGAAAAAAAATGTAACAAATAGAATAATTGTTTTGATACTAACATCTATTCCACCTTACAAAAACAGATATCCGACATAGAGAAACTTAAAATATTCTTCACTGCAGAAATACATCTCCCCAGTAGATGGCACCAGACTACCAGCAATGTGGTGCTTTCCAAAATACAAAGGCAACAAAATTAGATAAAGGGTGATTCCCTTTCAATTCGAAGACGACCAACAACAAATACTTTTGGGATATGCCTGCCACAGGTGAGGTATTTCTGAGCATTTTATGTCAAAGCTGCTGATAGGCTCCTCTGGAGATCACTTTCTCTTTTGCTTCTCACAATCAGGTAGGTAAGGCAGGTATACTAACCTTTTCTGGTAGTTCCCCTGCAATTTTATTGCTGGAAGTCGCTTGCCACTTCCCCGGAATCATAAACTCGGCTTCTGAAGACTGAACTGTAAACGCTGCGCAACTGCACTCCACACTGCTGCAAGCTATACCAGTACCCTTGGTGCTTCTGCCCTCGGTGCTCGGTGCCCTTGGTGCCTCCGTGCTTTGGCGCCCTTGGTGTCTTGGTACCCCAGAGCCTCAGTGCTTCGGTGCTCTCTGTGCTTAAACCCTCTGTGCATCGGTGACCTTAGTGCTTTGGTGCCTCATGCCTTGGTGCCTCGGTGCTTCGGTACCTCGGAGCCTCTGTGCTTTGGCGCCCCAGTGCTCAGACGCTCCCTGCATCGGTGTTCTCGGTGCCCCAGAGCCTCGTGCCTTGGTGCTTCGGTGCCTTCAGTGCCCCAGAGCCTCAGCGCCTCAATGCTTCGCAGCCCTCGGTGCTGAAACGCTCTCCACATCAGTACCCTCAGTGTCCTCTGTGCCCTCGGTGCCTCAGAGCCTCGGTGCCATGGTGCTTCTGCACCCTAGATGCCCCAGAGCCTTGGTGCCTCGGTTCTTAGCCCCGGCACATCGAGATGTCAAAATTCCACCCTTGCACATCCTGAGGAGGGACGCTTCACCCACAGGACAGCCACCTCCTCAGTGTTAGGTGCCTGTGTATGCAGCATGCCTCCTCTGCCTTAGGGGACGAGACGTTCTGCATAATATGCACAGTGTCCCAGCCACGGACCCTGCGCAGGAGGCTCACAGAGTTCACTGGTGCGGCTTCCTCAGCCTGCTCAGCTGAGCCCTCTGCAGCGTTGGGAGCCCCATCCTCCCTCCTCCTCCATCTGCCTTGGAGCCCTTCGCAAAGCATACCCTGCGCACAGACTCCAGCTCATCGAGCTCACAGCCACTCAAAGTCTCCTTCAAGGAGCAGTAATGGGTGAGACACTCGAGGCAGCAAAGGATATCTCGGAACTGAAGAGCCAGATGGCTCAGGTTTTGGAGTACCTGGTCAAAAAGCAGGTTCTTCCCCCTGCTACGGTCCGAGCTCCGTCTCTTGCACCTGCCCCTCACCGGTTGTCGCCCCAGATGTCTCAGAGCAAGATGGGGTGATGAGTGAGGAGGAACAGGATGCAATCTCAATCGCGGCTTCCTGGGATAGTGGCTCCTTTCCTCAGGAAGAGGTCCAAGAACTGACCCAGGAGACGGGCTCCAGCTCTGAGGTTACCTGGAGCCTGGCCAACATGGCAGGTCTCCTCACGGCCTACTTGGATGGCATTTTACAATCGGCACCCCTCCCTGTACCAGTAGCTTCGGAGCTGTGCTTGGTTTCAGGCACGCTGCTGCAAGGGCAAGCCTTGGGTTGAAGCCTGGCAAGCCTTATAGTGATGCACAGACAGCTTTGGCTGTTCCAGGCAAGGGCCCTGGATATGGACAAGTCTGTCTTGCTGGACGCGCCTATCTCCCTTGGCCATACATTTGGGCCAGCAGTGGAGGAGATCCTGCAACACTCCCACCAAGAACGGGAGGCATCCCGACAGGTGGCCTCGATGCTCCCTTCCCGTGCTCCTGTGCGGAAGAGGATGAGAAGGAGGAGGAGGCAGTTTCAATGCCGCCCTTGGCAGCCTCCAAAGCAAGCTCCACCCCAGCCTCAGCAGTCCCAGCAGTGCTCTAGAAGGCTTCTGGCCTCAGACCCACCCCTTCACACAACACCAGCTACAATACTGGTGCACTTCCACCTCAGACTCTTGGGTGCTCGCCACCGTACACACTGGTTACATGCTGCAGTTCTGCGCTGGCCCTCCTCCCTTTCGAGGGATCACGGTTACATCTGTGAGCAACACTCTCCAGGTCTTGACCCTCAGGTAAGAAGTAAATACATTACTTCTCAAACAAGCGATTCGCCTCGTAGAACCCACCTCTCAAGAAGAGGAGTTCTACTCAAGGTATTTTCTAGTGCCAAAAAAGGATGGTGGCCTTCGCCCCATCCTAGACCTGAGACACGTCAATGGGTTCTTGAGGGAGAGGAGGTTCTAAATGGTCACCATTCTGTCTGGCTGGGCGACTGGTTTACCACTGTGGACTTAAAGGACGCGTATTTTCACATCCCTATTCATCCCGCGCACAGGAAATATCTCCGCTTCGCCTTTCAGGGAAGCGTCTTCGAGTTTTTATCTATTGACCTGGGCAAAAAGAAACCTGGTATCCCTCCGGGCTGTTCTTCTCCCTGGAGTGGTGAATTGGGCAGCGGACCTCCTCTCGAGGGAGGGTCTTCGACGGTCAGAATGGCGACTCCACCCTCTCTTTGTCATGGCAGAAACGACTCACTGCACACTATGATTCTCCCTCCACCGCTGCGGTGGTCCACTAGGCGTCGATGCCCTAGCCCACGAGTGATCCAGGACACTCTTGTATGCATTCCAGCCAATACCATTGCTCCCGGCTTTCCTAGAGTTCTCCTTGTGACACCCAGATGGCCCAGGAGAATCTGGTTTTCAAACCTTTGCCAGCTACTACAAGGCCAGACCTGGGAGATCCCGCTATACATGGATCTCTTCAGTCACTCTCTTACACTCAGAACTGGGCAGACTCCACCTGTGGGTCTGGCCCCTGAACGGGACCGCCTGTCCGCCTTAGGGCTCTCAGTCACAGAATGCTAGGGCCTCCTCCACAAGGTCGTTGTACGCCTATAAGTGGAGGTATTTTCAAAATTAGTGTATGGCCAGAGGTCATGACCCCATCTATTGCCCCATAGCAATCATTTTACACATTCTGCAAGACCTGCTAGAGGGTAGATCCCCCCTTTAGAGGAGCTTCACTGACTGATATTTTTACTGCGGATAGCTGGGCTACTCTGTATACATTCACCCGGTTCTACCAACTTAACGTGGTAGATCCTTCTATGCTTTCATTAGGCACAAGGGTCCTTGAGGTTGCACGGTCACACCACAAACATTAGTTTGGTGGTAGCGAGACGTCCCTCGTCTGCTGTCTCCGCTCACGCTCCCTCGTGACAGCTTTGATATACTTTCCCCTAAATATTTGTTGTTAATCATCTTCAAATTGAAAGGGAACATTAGTTTACGGATGTAACCCCGGTTCCCTGAAAGAGAAGATGACCAACAAACCTTGTGAGGTGAAAAAGAGAACATGATCTCCGTGGAGTGACTACTTATATCCTCAGTAGGCAGGACCGCGGACGTCACTCCCCGGAGGGGCCTATTGACAGCACCGACATAAAATGCTCAGTAAATACCTGACCTGTTGCAGGCATATCCCAAAAGTATTTGGTGTTGGTCATCTTCTCTTTCAGGGAACTGAGGTTACATCCGTAACCTAATGTTCTTTGTGGGTAAAATAAAAATGGGAAAAAAACATCAAAACCATTCCAAAATTAAAGACTATGTTGCAAACACTTGCACTATTGAGTTGCTGACTATTACAAGTTTTTATTTTTGTGTTTGTTTTGTCTTATTGCTGGTGAGAATCTAATGTGCACGCCACAATGCACCATGACTTTTTGTAGCGCCAAATATAAAGCTATTCATTAGAAAAAGAATGGCTGTGAATGACACAGCCACAGTGGATTTTATTAGAATCTACTGCACAGTAAAAGTGGCAGGTTTTTAATTCATCCACTGCATAAAGGACCAGTATTCCCTTTTACATAGTATAATAATTTTAAACAAAAAAATGTTGGGAACTTGTAGAGTATTTCAGGGACCTATACGACCCAGTCTAACCTTGAACAGAGCTAGATAGGAACCAGTTATGTTTGAAAACAGTACGGTTATACTTCAAGAAGCCCTGTTTGAAGAAGCACTAGTTTGAAAAAAGATTAACATGAATACATGTGAAAATAAAGAAGCATAATCCACATACACCATTATGAAAATTGCTGCAATCACTAGCGCTGGTCTTTGCTGGTCAGATCTGCTAGTTTGCTGGTTTTCATTTGTGCTGGTTTAGTAGACCAGGTGTTGGTTGAGGAGCTGGTTAAAATGCTCTTACAAAAAATATGTCCATTAAAATCCCATTACTATAAAGTCGTACAGTCAACATTTCATTGTCAACTATCTTCTATTTTAAATCAACACACTAGTACCGTATAAAAACACATATTATCAATCAATCTGAATTTCTAAAGCAATGGTGATGCTGAAATTGTAATAGTAATGCTATTACACTATTTGTGTGACTATTTAAACTTTCCTGCAGAATACTTTGCAATTTGTGAGTCTGGGAACCTGTCTACTACAGATTTGCTTAACTCGTCACAACATGGAAAGGTCTCTGCATATGTAACTTTTTTGATCTCCGTTTTTCCTTTGGCAACAAAAGATGTCATTGAAGCGCTGGTTATCTGACCCACACTGGCTTTTTGGTGTTTTACCACAAACATCATCACTATTGCTCACACGTCCCACCGTTAAAATCAGTCATCCATAATTTACAGAAAGTATGTCTTCTTCCAACGTTGCTTAGGATTACATATATATATATATATATATATATATATATATATATATATATATATATATATATATATATATATACATAGTAACGGATGTAGGACAGGGTGCCTGCAATATAAAAAAAATGTTTTGTTTGTGTTTTGGTGGTGGTTGGCAGGGATGGGGTTAATTCCTCTCCCTGCCAAAAACATGTGATAATGTGGCTGTTCCCAAACAAGGTAATTGGTGTTGATTGGGAACAGCCACAAACTATAAAAGAGAGCATTCAGCTCCATTAGAGGGAGATCACCAGGGAGCTGGTATGTGAAATATTTGGTTGTTTAAAGACAGTGAAGGGAAAGTGAAGGGAAAGTGAAGGGAAAGTGAAGGGAAAGTGTTTTGTTGGTGTTATATGTCAGGTAAACAGCTTAGCTGTCCTACACGTTAGCCAGGGACCTACATATGTGTATAGAGAGGCTCTACGTTTGAGGTAGGTTTTTGTTTTGTTTATTTTTGTTTTGTAATAAAAGTGTACGAAAGTGCTTTATTGTGCAGTTCTGTGAATAGGTCTGTGTGTTTTTAAAGGTGCAAACAAGCCGATAACAGAGAGTCTAATTTAATATATATATATATATATATATATATATATATATATATATACATACACACACACACATGCGCACTGTATGTATGCCTGCCACAGGGCTTCCCTGGGTCATAAATACTTTTAGGTACAAAAGGGGATTGCAGTAACCACAGACAGTACATGCCTTTTAAAGGTTTGCTAATATAAAGTGATTTAACAGTAAGGATTTAAACAAAATAATGAAGAAAATCTGTCCCGGGATTTGTCCGCGAGAAGTGAGAGTTGACAGGTCTGCATTAATTAAAATTGACAAGTGGCAGGAAACACAGTCACTGCATGTTTGAAGAGTTTTGTGGAATTAGATTCTTGTTTAGCTAAAATTATTGTAGATTGCTTTTGCTAACCTAGCTTCTGGATATAAACAATACATTTTTCTGCAACGAAACATTTATACCTCAAATGCACATATTTCAGTTACTGTATTTTTATGATTTCGTGAATGCACATCACATGCTAAGGCTTCTAGAATATTAAACTAAATTATGCACATGGTGGCGCCAGAGGACTAACAATGCACTAACTGCATTGACTGCAGCTACATCTGTTTGATAAAATGTTTAAAGACAGAAAACAGATGGCAGGGAAAACCTAGTTTGAGAAAATACGTAAGAATCAGGGTCGTCTATTCAAGTCTGGAAGAAATAAACAGTACAATCCACGTTCCAACATAGTAATGAATCAACCTTAAAACTTGCCCGCAAGACAAATTTGCATGGCCCAGTATTAATTTTCAAATATTGGACACAGATTTCAATATAATTCCACAGGTGGACATAATAGAGCTTTGCAGCTTACATAAAGTGAATGCCGTACACGTTCTGTTTTAAAAGTAATAGTAATTGTATTTAACACAACGATGCGTTTCTACCACAACACCTGCTCAAACGGATTTCTCATTTTAGTCTTCAGCGCAGTTTGCAGTGTTTGTCTGATTTAATTATTTAATTTTCAATATCCATTCTTTATAGTTATCAACTCAAAAACAATCATACCAGTAAATCTACTTCAAACCATTCTGTGTATTCTTTTATACACCCAAATTGTGTTCTAAAGGTTGTATGAGTTACTATAATTTAAAAAAAAACCCATTCACATAAAAATCAATATGAAAATGACAATAAAACACGCATTCTCTCAAAGATTTCCAAAACACAGTTGCATGTACCAAAATGTATATTGTTTTCTCAAAAATGCTACTTTTTTGCTGGTGATTAACATTAACAATAAATTGCATGTATGTTAGAGATTATTCTTTTCAATAAAAATAAACTTAAAAAGTGAATACGTTATTTGCAATTTTCGATATAATAGCCAGATCACGTTACATCATAAATCTTTTAAAAAATGACATTAGTCTATGTGTGCTATATTTTGTTAATGGGTTTATTGTGGATTAGGGTACAAGTGATACACATACAAACGTTTACAATTTGAATTATGTTTGAAATGTGCGCACTGTTATAAGTGTCTAAATTTGTTTAGTTTCTAAGTTTACTCTGCACAAATAGGCCTAGTGAAATCTTACAGAAACTTAAGTATCCTATCACGATTACCTGGATTTATCACACGTCACATTAATGCAATATATAAATGATACTGTGTAAGCATTTTTATATCTGTCTATTGCTACATTGATGGAATTATTCAAACCCATTTGGGAATATTTTTTCTCGATATTTTAGTGTTGTTTTCAGCTTTAAGTAATACACTTTCCATATACAGTGCAAAGATCCTTTATATTTATAACTTTCTTCCAGAACACGGTATTTTTGTAACACATCTCCACAGCTTTTAAATGTCCCTTTGGGCTGTTGGGTGAGTAATAGATTGTTCGAACTCATTTTAAAAGTAGGCTATACCTGCATGAAGTATTTCTGATGTGTAAGCTCAAACTCAAACAAAACATATTTTTGTTTTTAAAACTAAATGACGGGTTATAATTTCCATTCCATGAGTTCTTGTGTCATTTAGAGCTCTCAGAAGCATTTTTTAAATTATTTTTTTTACCACGTGTCTATTTACAGTAATAACTATCACTGAGCTTACGGGTTAACCACGGCTTTGACAAGTCGACTTTGTCATTAAACTGTCAAGATAGGACATACAAAAATTGCTGCACATTATAACTCGCTTTCATAAAGTTAATTTCAGAGCAGATTAAGATCACCAAACTGGAGCAAGTTTTTAAATAAATTGCTTTGTGTATGTATACGTACAGTTCACAGAGACCAACCACTTTTGGCTGCCTATTTACCCCCAAAAATAATTTGTTTATATATTAGGCTACTAATTGTACAGAATTAATACATATATGTCTCAATACAGTAATCAGTGTGTGTTCAATACCCTGAACATCCATTCATTTATGTACACATATGTGCTGTTCAATTAAACAAACAGCAGGATACTGTGTTTGTGATGCACGCAATCGTCTACAAACTCTTACCCAGGTTTACTACGTTTAAACTACACCTTACGCGTTTTTATGTTGACATAGCACATGTAGTTAAGTTTTAAGTAGAAAAGATACTCAATAAATAAATAACAATGAGCATGTGTTGGCCTACCTTTTTTCTGAATATCAATAATACACAAACAATAATTGACAAGTAGCTCAAATTATGCTTGTGTTATATTACATCAGCATTGTGTATATTATATCAGTTTATAACACGTTTAGCCGTTAGAAACAGATTTAATGTACTAGTATTTCATTAGTTTCAATAACTTGCCATAAAAAGCGTTTTCAATCATTGGTGTTTAACAATTTGGAAGCGACATTTTCAAAAGGACACAAAGTGTACACACCTTTGCAATTTGTTGCTTGCAAATATATTCATATATTGTAGTTTGCATAGTGGGATACAGTACAGTATGCTAACTGTTATACGTTGTGCATTGGTTGGAAGTATTTATATGGCAGATGTGTAATTTGATTCTAAATGTATAAAGTTACTTGAGCGTGGGTTTATGAAGTGTGAATCTTACATTTCATGCTTCATTACACAAAATAAGCACCTCCCTATGTGTATCTATGCAGTTCAAAATACCAAAGGAGAATTTAAATATTTTTCCAATGGTTTCTGCTTTATTATAATTTTTTTGGCAAATGCCATGCATTTAGTACACGACAGACAATTGTGAAGTAATTACAGAAACGGATATAGTGTCCAAGAAATGCTAACTATTATTTTGCTTTATTAATTCACAAAATTGTACATATAGTTCATTTTATGGCGCATAGTCGATGCCAAGTTTGCTATTAACAGTAAAGGCCTACTGTAACATGACAATACACAATAAAAGGCACCTGTAGTTTATTATTATTATTATTATTAGTAGTAGTAGTCGTAGTAGTCGTAGTATTACTACTACGACTACTACGACTAATAATAATAATAATAATAATAATAATAATAATAATAATAATAATAATAATAATAATAATAATAATAATAATAATAATAGTTTACAGAATACACCACAGGTCTTACAATATTTCTTTATGTATACAATAAAGCATAACATTAACATTTATAAAATTATTTTGTTTACAATGCTTGCAATCTTATGACAAAAAAGGAACACTTCACTTAAACACCAATGGTTTTCTACAATAAATTGAATTGCTATATGTCGGTGCCGTTTCTTTATTTGCAAATAATTTCTTGTTTGGGCAAGAAAGTTCAGTTTCTTCCCTGGTTCCAACGGTTAAAAAACAATACGTCGTTAGAGAAATGAAAATGGGGTAGAGATTAGAAAGATGATCCTAAGGAATTCCGGAGAAAGTAAGAAACTAACAAAAAGTATTGCTACCCTGAAGTCATGGGATTAAACTATTCACTTAATGGATATTGTTGAAGAGGGTGAGATTTGTTTTTAAGACACAAATAAAGCGAAACAGCTCTTTTTTTATTTAAAAGAAATATTTATATTCCCATTGCATTTTGTTTTAAATGCACAACACTGTTTTCGTTTTAAATAATAGTAGCCAGTGCAGCTCTTAAAGTCACCCAATGGAAACGGAAAAGTTTAATATCAGATTGAGATGTGAAGTTATTTTCTGAAAGAAATAAGGTAGGACCTGAGCAAAGAACTCATTAGGACAAGAGTTAATACACAAATAGTAAACATGAATATAGTTAGAACTAAAAAAGAGATGCATAATCAACACGATTTATTCATTTTGCAAACACAAGAACAAAAGTAAAACTTTTTTTAGCATCCACTGTTGCCATATTCGTTGTCGTCTATACTTTTTTCTTTCACGTCATTAAGTATTCTTATAATTGAGAGTGTATTCTCTTGAAATCCTTTCCCCCGAATCTTTCAGTAATATTTCACCGTTCTCTTGAACTCTGGTTTCCTTCTATTTAAGGATTAATGTCCACCTATACTTGCCTTATATAATTGACCAACAGTTCAAACCAACGTCCAATTCCTTTTTCATGACTGAGATGCAGTTAAGTGAGGAAGAAGTTATATAGCACAATAATAGGAATCCATCATTTGCTGGGACTGGTATTAGTTTAAAAAGTTGGGTCAAAGTTTTACATTCCTTGTAAAATGCGCATGCGCAACCAGGTGGCACCCAACTTTTTATGACAAGCTGAGATGTTCCTGTTCAGGTAAACAAAGAAATTGTCTTAGGGATCAGAGGATCATTGAGATCACACTGTGCATGATCAGCCGCAGTAGGAAGGCAAAAGGATGTCAATGTTTGCAAAAATGGGAGACTGGCAGGTATGTGTTCAATTAAACTCGACTGAAAGCATTGAAAGTGGAAATAGATATGTAATTATTGATGTCTGACTATACAGAGAACTATTAAATATAATGCTGGGTTTCATATTTTGTATGGGCATTGTTTTCAGTAACTTCTAATGCCGGTTCAATATTTTAACGAAGTATCCTATCAAAGTTGTCCCTGGTGTACTCAAACAGTTACAAATAGTACCATAAAAACTAAAAGACTGTCGAAATTAATTTGATTCTTGTCTAAATGAACACAACAGATAGACAGCATTTGGGCTATGAATCTGTTTAATAAACATGTCATCAGACTCATTTTAAATTAATAGAAATTGTACTTTGCACTCAATTCAAAATACAAAGTCTTGTTTTCTTAATTAATAACCTACACTGCAAAATAAAACAATCATACCACCTTGTTAATGTCAGTTAGGTCAAACTAATCTGTTTCCAGTTAGCAATGCGTCAATTAGTTATTCTCCTACCCCTATGCATATAACTTGTAAATATGATGTATCTAAAACTGCACAAGAAATACACCGAACAAAATAGAACGTTTGTCTACTGCACAATACACTGAAAAGCTAAACAGAAAGAAAATGTCAGTCAACGCTATTCAGATAGTTCCAGAAAACTGTTTTACACCTGTTGTTACTTGCTGAATGCAACTTTGTATTATTTTTATTACTAGTCGTAGTAGTCTTCCTAGTCGTAGAGATGCATATATTTCAAATCAAGTTTCAAGCTGTACTAGCCAATCAAATGGACTGAGATGTTACTCTATCATGGAAGTTAAAGAATAAGGGGGTTCACGATATGACTCCGTAACAATATAATGTGAATCAGTTGGTCTGTATTGTTGCAAGGAAGTACATTTATGAATTGAAAAGTGAAAATATAATGTATATTTAAATCTATTAAATAAGACAAGTATAGGTATCCCCATCCATAGCATGGGATTGTGAAGGTTAATGAAGTGTTAAAGGGCTGTTTAAGATTGTGTATAACGTTTTGTTTTTCTGTTTACAGCCTAAAGACGAGTGATAAAATAATCAAACGAGTGATTTTATGCAAACTCTAGTAGCATATTCTTGTAAATAATTTATTGAAATCGGAATTGGCCTGACATAAGAAATATGGAACTAAACTAAGTTAACTAAATTAAACAGTTGGGTAAATAATCAATCAAATATTGCAATTAAATGCATATTGATTGTACTTACTATAAATGTCGGAGTCGAATATGAAATGTTTTTAATATATTTAACGTCATTGTATTTTGTGGATTTGTGGGGGGGTTTTATACTACATTTGTTTAAATATCATATATGTATAACAATGTATTATTTCTGATAATTCTACACATATTAGGCCTTGCATATTAAATGGCTATTTTCAATGAGTGAACTTGTGAGAAAATATTAGTTGTAAACGGTTCCACTGACGTTTTAACACGATTAATGGAATGACCTTTTGCAGTAGGTAGGATATCATCTGAATTGCCTAGTTTCTTATGGCCTTAATTAAAGACAACAGGTTTTATTGTTTTGATGCTGCTCCACCAAAAATGGTAATTAAGTTTACCCCAGACCAACGCCTATATTTGGGGACAAGGCTACATGTTTCACAGCAATCAGCCCAGAGAGCTGGCTACATCTAATGAGCTACATGATCACCTCTACTCAAATGCTGTATTCAAATTTAACTAGTCATTTTGTTGTGTTAATTATGTATGTAAAAATAAGGCGCGACTGACTTCGCGTTGGCGCTAGCCCCAAATGTTATTTTTTGTTTTATAAATATTCTTTTGCATAACAGTGAAAGGTTTATTCTAAACGCCGTTTGAACCTCTTTGGGGGTAAACAACAGTTTACTTTCATGTCATTTAAAGATAAGGAAAATCAGGTATCATGGGTCGAAGAGAACAATGCCGCACAAATCAGATACTTACCATAACAGATGAAAAATATTAAGCCTCTTGCTTGGAAATAGGACTTTTTAAATTTTTTTTTTATAGTGCATAGCCTATAATTAATAAACACACACACACACACACACGAACACGCACACACACACACGCACATTCCTATATTTGTGGGGACTTCTCATTGACTATTATTATTATTTACTATTTATTTATTTATTTTAAGGCATATTTAGTTCTTAAAAACGTGTTTTACAAAGTCGGGACGTCGCAAAAAAACAAAACAAACCAAAAAAAAACAAAACACATCTTTTTATGGGGACATTTTCTCAATTTTTGTCCGCAAGTTGATAGTATAACACTGGGGCTGGCTGTTGAAAGCTAATAGAACTTTAACATAGATGTGGATTATTTAATATTGAAATACATTTAACTTAAATGTGTTAATGTGATGTGTTGGTTGCATGTGCTTTACTGCTGTAACAGAGCCAGGAGAATCAATAAATCATAATCCGGAGCCTCCATAAGAACCAATGGAAATTGCTATAATGTGCTATAAAACAATTCTTGGTCAGAACTTGCTGTTTTAC